>NC_056739.1:300883862-300953862 GCF_019279795.1 Protopterus annectens
ATCCGTCACTCCCACCGCAGACCTCACCACTGTCACACTACCCTCGTACATATCCTCTACCACTCTTACATACTTTTCTGACACTCCTGACTTCCTCATACAATACCACAACTCCTCTCTAGGCACCCGGTCATATGCTTTCTCTAAGTCTGCAATGCAACTCCTTCTGGCATTCTCTGTACTTCTCCATCAACACTCTCAGAACAAACATCGCATCTGTAGTGCTCTTTCCTGGCATGAAACCATACTGCTGATCACTAATCATCACATCCCTTCTTAACCTTGCTTCCACTACTCTTTCCCATAACTTCATGCTGTGACTGATCAATTTAATCCCTCTGTAGTTACTACAGCTCTGCACATCACCCTTATTCTTAAAAATTGGTACCAAAACACTTTTTCTCCATTCCTCAGGCATCCTCTGACATTCCAAGATTTTATTAAACAATCTGGTTAAAAACTCCACTGCCATTTCACCTAAACACCTCTATGCTTCCACAGGTATGTCATCTGGACCAACAGCCTTTCCATTCTTCATCCTCTTCATAGTTATCCTTACTTCCTCCTTGCTAATCCACTGCACTTCATGATTCACTATCCGCACATCATCCAACCTTCTCTCCCTCTCATTCTTTTCATTCATCAACCCCTCAAAGTACTCTTTCCATCTCCTCAACACACTCTCCTCGCTTGTGAGTATGTTTCCCTCATTATCCTTTATCACCTTTACCTGCTGCACATCTTTCCTAGTTCGGTTCCTCTGTCCAGCCAATCAGTACAGGTACTTTTCTCCCTCCTTAGTGTCCAACCTTTCATACAACTCTTCATATGCCTTATCCTTAGCCTTCGCCACCTCTCTGTTTGCCATGCACCTCATCTCCTTATACTCTACTTTCTTAATCTCTCTGACAATCCCACTTCTTCTTTGCCAACCTCTTTCTCTGTATACTCTCCTGTACTTACTCATTCCACCACCATGTGTCCTTGTCATCCTTCCTCTGTCCAGATGTGATACCAAGCACCTTTCTAGCTGTCTCCCTTACTAGTTCTGCTGTAGTTACCCAGCTATTTGGTAACTCTTCACTGCCACCCAGTGCTTGTCTTAACTCATCCCTGAACTCCACCTCACAATTACCCTTTTTCAATTTCCACCATTTAATCCTTGGTGCTGCCCTTACACTCCTCCTCCTCTTCTTGATCGCCAACGTCATCCTACAAACCACCATCCTATGCTGCCTAACTACACTTTCTCTGGTCTCCAATCTCCTTCAAACTGGCCCTCCTACATAAGATATAATCTACCTGTGTGCATCTTCCTCCACTCTTGTATGTCACCCTATGCTCCTCCCTGTTGTTAAAATACGTATTCACCACAGCCATGTCCATCCTTTTTGCAAAATCCACTACCGTCTGACCTTCTGCATTCCTTTGTTTAACACCATACTTACCCATCACTTCCTCATCCCCTCTGTTCTCTTCACCAACATGCCCATTGAAATCTGCTCCAATCACCACTCTCTCACCCTTGGGTACAGTCATCACCACTTCATCCAATTCACTCCAAAATTTTTCTCTCTCATCCATTGCACACCCAACTTGTGGAGCATATGCACTAACAACATTCATCATTACACCATCAATTTCCAGCTTCATAAACATCACTCTATCCGACACTCTCTTCACCTCCAAAACACTCTTAGCATACTGTTCCTTACTCTATAATGGGTCTAATGAGTGTCGAGTAGAGCGAAACAATGACCTCTTTTTTCCTCGATGAGAACTCTTTTATGATGAGGACTACTGTGGCGATATAACTATCAAAGGAGAGACTACTGTCCACCTGGGTCCCAAGGTCTCTTATCACACATTTGGTGTTAAGTAGATTGCCGCCTATGTGGTAGTTCATGGGTACAGAGTTTTTAACAAAGGGGATGACACTGCACTTTTTGGCATTGAGCTTGAGGCCATGGCTCTGACACCAGGCATCTGTCTCAGTGAGGCCCTTCTGTAGGATGTCCATATCATTTGGGGACTTGACTATGGCTTCTAGTTTGCAGTCATCTGTGAACTTCGTTAGCCAGAGGAACTTCTGTGTTAGCCTGTACTTCAGAGAAGTAGATACCAAACAGGAGAAGTCCCAGGATGGAACCCTGTGGTACTCCACTTGTCACTGCTTTGAGGTCAGATTTGGAGTCTGCAACTTTTACAGTGTGGGTTCTGTCAGTGAGCCATTTGGCAGCCCATCTTGTGATGTAGGGATTTATACCTAGTTTAGTGAGTTTAGCTATAATTCCAGAATGGGGGATGGTGTCGAAAGCCTTGGCGAGGTCAAGATAGGCTGTGTGAACCACCTTACCCTCATCTACGGCTTTGGTGACTGCCTCAAAGAAGTTGATCAGGTTCAGGAGGCATGATCTGCCTTTCACAAACCTGAACTGGGTGAGATCCAGAGTTTGGAGGTTACCAATGTCTTTGTTTATGAGTTCCATGATGATACGTTCCATGGCCTTGCAGACCAGGCTCGTCAGGCTAATAGGTCGATAGTTCCCGGGAACAGTGGTGGCTCCCCCTTTGTGGAGTGAGATAACTGTTGCTGTGTGTCATTCAGTTGGCACAAAGCCTGATGCGAGGCTATTATTGAACATGGTGCTTAAGTGGGGAGCCAGTTCGTTCTGAAGTTTGTGTAAAATGCAGCCTGGGATGTTGTCCGGTCCCATGGATGCTGTGTTTTTGGCTTTAGAGAGTGCAGCTTTTACCTGTGTAGTTGTGATTACAGGGAGTCTGCATTCTTCCTGTATAGATATGGGCTCTTTAGGGGGTGGGGGGGGGGGTAAAGTTAGCACTGAACCTCTCTGCCAGGTTGTTGGCAATACCAGTTGGTTCTGTAATTTTTGTGCCTTTGTGCTGTAACTCAGAGCAGATCTGGGTGTTGCCATTGAGATTCTTGACATAGCTATAGAATGCTTTGTGGTTGTCCTTAGAATTAGTGGCGAGTTTGTTTTCATAGCTAGCTTTGGTGGGTCTTATAAGGGATCTCAGCTTCTTACTGAGGCTGACCAGGGAGCTCCTCCACTCATGGGGTTTTACTCTCTTTTGCAACAGTTTCTTCCTTATGGCAGGGGACCACCAGACTGGCTTCCTTTTTTTGGAGGATAGTGTCTTGGTTCTATTTGGGGTAGCACAATCCATGCACTGATTTAAGTGCTTATAAAATGCATTTGTGTAGGATTCAGCAGTTGTAACTGTATTGTCCATCTGCATGGGTGTTGTGAAGTTCACCACTTCTGTCTTAAGCATGAAGTTGGCTTTGGAGAAATTTTTTACCATGGTTTCCTTAATGGGGGGTGGGGGCGGGATGTGAATATCAAGGGTGATTAGCTTATGGTTGGATTGGACCAACGAGGAGTTGACTTCAGGTGTGGAACACCAGATACTCATGTTGGTAATGACTAGGTCTAGGATATTGTTGCCCCTGGTGGGGGTGTGGATAAGTTGATCCAGGGCATTGGAGTTTATGAATTCCAGAAAGCATTGAGCTAAGGAGTTGGTGCATGAGTAGTTTTCCCAGTTAATGGTGGGATAGTTGAAGTCGCCCATTATTAGGGTGTTTGGTTGAACCATAATATTTTCCAGTACATCAAGAAAAGAGGAGTGGGAATCCTGGGGAATGGTGGGGGATCTGTAGCAAGCTACAATTTGGATTGCAGTTTTGCCCAGAGTTAGTTGCACTTAAATGACCTCGGATGCATTATGCTGAGCAACTAGCCTGGAGGTGCTGGATATCCTTAATGAATATGGACACACCTCCACCTTTGGTGTTTCGATCCAGGTCACATGGTCAAAAAATGTGGTACGAGTTATAGCCTGGTAGTGCAGGGGTGCTCTCTGGAGCCTTGAACCAGTTCTCAGTCACTGCACAGATATCGATGTTCTCCATTTTAAGGAGTGTCTCGAGTGAGTGCATTTTGAGATTTAGACTTCTAGCATTGAGTAGCATTACCCTCAATTTTTGCTTGCCTGTTCCTGTTACAGTGGTGAATTTGTTATTTGAACCATGCCTAAAAAAGGCACTATAGGGGGAGCAAGAGCCTTAGCCAGTATCTGGAATCCCAGGGGCGACAGGTGCAGGCCATCTGTGGCAAAGCATCATGGTCTGTCGACCATGTCATCCCAAGCAGACAGATACTGTATCCCCTTAGAATGACACCAGAAGCTTAGCCAATTGTTGAAATCAATCATTTTGTCCTTGTACTGCGGTATCATTCTGGGCAATGGCAGAATGCTCCTCAGGGCTATGGTCATTCCTGCCTGGGCTACAAGATCGGAGAGCTCTTCCATGTCTCTTTTCATGTAGTCCAGGGAGGTACATTTCAAGTCATTCACACTAACATGGACAATGACAAAGTCATATTTGTACTTGTTGTGGAGTGACCTGAGTGTGTGGGTTATGTGGCAGATCCTGGCACCCGACAGGCAGCTGACAGTAACCTTCTCCTTGATGTTCATTGTGCATACAGCTGCAGTCATAACAGATGTGGTTATCCTGCCGTCAGGCGGGTCCTCGGTCGGCCGAATTCCAAAGTCTAGGTCCGGCGTCAGTTGTCGTCGCTTCCTCCCTGACGTCAGTGCGGCAGGGGTATAAAAGAACCAGCCGACGCCATCTTCGACTGTCTTTCTTGCCACGCGGTGCCCGAAGCAGAAGCAGTTCGCAAGTGCCGGTCGGCCAGCTCCTGAGATTTACAAAAATATTTCAACCGAAGTCTTCTTGAAAGCTAAGTACCCCGTTGGGGAAACTTTTCTTGCCTCAGACCGATGTCAGACAAAGTCAATAATTGCATTTCATGTGGGAAGCAAATACCGCAAAAGGATTTCCATTCTTTCTGTATTCCTTACTTAGGCCCAGACCATGACGTCTCGGCCTGCCGTTTTTGTGCTAGATAAAACAAATGCACTATTAAGCATCGGGCGGAGTTCGCCCAACACTATTTTGGTAAAAAATTTAATTACATTATGTCGTCGGATACTCCGACTCCAGTTTTGAGTAAAAGACGCAAAGATAAGGACCGACATACAAGGCCCGCGACTTCTACCGACACCACGCTAAAGCCGACTACCGGTGCTCTGGTTCTCAGTGAGGCGCCTATGCAGCCCCTGAGTACCGATGATGCTTCTTTAGCGGTGTCTTCTGTGCCCGAGGTCGCAGGCTCCTCGGCCCCCATTCTGACTACAGATACCGACGCCACTCTTGGTGGGGAAACTCAGAATTCAGACAGGCCTGCCACTTCTCAAGGTGTCTTCAGGCCTTCCTCCTTTTCCATTAAGGCTTTCACAAAATCTAAAGCAGCCATGAAAACTAAAAGACAAGGTCCACAGAGCCCCTCTCAAGGCCCCATGCCTAAAAAACAGATGCTCAGAATGGCTGAGGATTTGATTACTCTTATCAGGGGTTCTCAACCCCCCTCGGACAAAAGGCCCAGATTGGAGGAAGACTACCCTTCCTCAGATCAAGCATCTATTACCTCAGAACATTCTGAGGACCAGGAATATTCATATTCCCCTTTTGTAGACTCTGATGCTGAGGAGTCCATTCCCTCGGTCTCCCCCCCCTGAGGACTATTCTTTTGGGGAAACCCTACATACCTTAAGGGAACACTTTCACTGGGAAGGCCAAGATTACTCAGATTCCAAGAAAAGGCTCAGGGATTTTCTCTTGCTACCCCAGCACAGGCCTCTGACTATCCCTCCTGTCTTGGATATATTAGATGATGTGTACACAGAAGCCAGCCTCAACCCAGATTCTTTACCTCCAGCTCCTGTTAAACATGACAGGTATTACCGGGTTCCTGATTCACACCAATTCCTATACAAAAGCCATGCTGCTGACCCAGAAACTATTTCACAGGGTCCCAAGGGAATTAAGGCCTCTACTGCCAAAAACCCATTACCTTCAGAGAGAAATTCCAGAGCTTTAGAAAGGTGGGGGAAAAAGGTGTACACCTCGGCCACTTTAACCATGAGGGCATTAAACTGTCAGTTCCATATGTTAAAGTATCAACAGTTTTTGTTATCTCAGTTGAAAAGCAAAATGACACAACCTGAGCAACCAGATTTAAAGGAGTTGCAGGACTTGTTGCATAGTGCAGAGCAAGTGGGTAAACATACCTTGCAATGTGGTTTTGATGCTTTAGAGGCCTCATGTAGAGCTGCTGTTACAGGGTCTGTCATATGTAGACATGCTTGGCTCAAAGAGAAAACCTTACCAGATCATGTCAAAGCTAAATTACTAGATGCACCTCTTCAAAAAGATGTATTGTTTGGTGTTAAAGCTGAGGAGGTACTAAAGAAAATGGAGGAAAAGGCAAGATCAATGCAAACAGTGAAAGATTTCCTACAGGTACAACCTCCACGTTTCAGCAGAAACTGGCCTTCAAAAAATTGGTCCTTTCCAGCCACAGACAGACCTCAAAGAGGCAGATACAGGCGCCCGAGGGGTAGAGGGCAATCTCAAGGATCATTCAGAGCCAGACAATGGCAAGCACCTACACCAAGAGGTGAAGAAGGTAGATCACAGTCATTCAGAAAGCAGACACAATGACTTTCCCCTTTGCATGCCAAGCAAAGCTTTAATGGCAGCACTTTTAGGCGGAAAACAGGCATTATTTTCAAAAAAGTGGCATATTGTCACAAAAGACAAATGGATCCTGGACATTATAGACAGAGGCTACAGATTCCACTTTCACACCCTTCCAAAAATAAGAGGCATGCCAAACCTGCCATAAAATCAAAGGGCAGAGGCACAAAAACAAATTTCAGCTCTCATGGACATGAAAGCTATTCAAGAGGTACCTGCAAAAGAACAGGGTCAAGGTTTTTATTCCAGACTATTCCTGGTACCAAGGAAGGACAAAGATTGGAGACCTATTTTGGACCTATCCATCCTAAACACATATTTACTCGTACCAAAATTCAAGATGCTCACATTACAGCAGCTTCTTCCCATGCTGGGCAAGGAGTCTTGGCTGGTAACATTGGACCTCAAGGAGGCATACCTGCATGTCCCTATCAGACAAGATTGCAGAAGATACCTCAGATTTCTTGCAGGTTCAACCCATTATCAATTCTCTGCATTGCCCTTTGGCTTATCTACTGCACCCAGAGTGTTTACAAAATGCCTGGCATCAGTAATTGCCTTCTGCAGACTTCAAGGGATACAAATATACCCATATCTGGACGACTGCCTGATCCAAGCGGACAGCAAGCACATACTTCTGAAACACCTGGCGTTTGTAATAAAATTGTTGAACTTTCTGGGATACACCGTCAACAAAAAGAAATCAAAACTAATACCCTCTCAAACAATAATTTTCCTGGGTGCCAGCTTGAATACAAACACCCAGATGGCCTACCTCACGCCAGAGAAGCAAGGGCAACTATCTCAATACTTCAGCAAAATGGCAACCTTCACCAGGCTGACTGCAAGGAAAGTCCTGCAGGCTGTGGGATTCATGGCATCTTGCATCCTGCTGATCCCATGTGCAAAGCTGCACGTGAGGAAACTACAATGGTACCTAAAAAACTTATGGTCTCAACACAGCCACAGTTTGGAAACAATTATACCACTACTTCCATGTCTGCAAAAGGAATTTCTGTGGTGGGCTCAAGCAGTCTCCCCTTCTGCATGCCTCAAGCAAATCAAATCATCACAACAGATGCCTCAGACTATGCCTGGGGGGCGCACATGACAGATCAGTGCATTCAGGGCAAATGATCCCAAAAAGAGAAGCACCTACACATCAATCAAAAGGAAATGCTAGCAGTACAAAATGCTATTATGGCCTTCAAAGACCTACTGCATCCAGGCCAGCTATTGATAAGGACAGACAACACCACAGTGATGTGGTACATAAACAAACAGGGAGGAACTCATTCATATCCCCTGTGCAGACTAGCCATGTCCCTTTGGAACACGGCTCTGGAATTGCAAATCCAACTTCAAGCACAATTCCTGCCAGGGAAGGAAAACACACTGGCAAACAACCTAAGCAGAAATATGACAGATCCACACGAATGGAAGTTGCATCCTCAAGTTTTCGCAAAGATAATTCAGGCATGGGGACAGCCAGACATAGATCTCTTTGCTACCCACAGAAATTACCTACTGAAAAAATTTTGCTCAAGGACCTATCATCCACAGGCCTGGAAAGTGGACGCACTTTCTTTCAATTGGACAACATTGACAGTCTATGCCTTTCCACCTCTTCCTCTGCTGCCCAAAGTTCTATTAAAATCCAGAGCAGAGAGGCCAAACATGATTCTCATTGCTCTAGACTGGCCAAGACAACACTGGTATCCACTCCTGAAGAGCCTGACTCATTCCCCACCATGGATCCTGCTTCTAGTGCCTCTTCTGTTGTCCAGCACAACTTCAAAACTTTTCACAGTCAGCTGAAATCCCTCAATCTAGCCGCATGGAGGATTCCTTGATTTCCCAACAGACCCTCCTCTCCAAGGAGGTGCAGGATGTCATCTTGGAGGCCAGAAGACCTTCTACTAGAAAAGCCTACTCCGCCAAATGGAAACGGTTTTGTGCCTGGAATCAGAAAAAGGGCCAGAATCCTTGGGTACTAAATTTACCTCAAATATTACAGTACCTAGCTGAGATGTTAAACAGTGGACTTTCCTTCTCCTCCATCAAGATCCATGCTTCAGCCATTTCTGCACACTACAACACAGATCCTCCTTTATTCTCTCATCCTCTCTTAAGACAGTTCCTCCAAGGGGCTAAGAATATAAAACCCCCAAGGAAACCACCTGCTTGGGACCTCAACTTCATGTTGGAAAAACTGATCCTGCCTCCATTTGAGCCAGCTGCTTCAACAGAACTGCAATATTTGTCATGGAAAACAGCCTTCCTTCTGGCTATCACCTCAGCATGCAGGGTTTCGGAACTACAGGCCCTCATGGCTGTACAACCTTTCATCATTTTCCATCAGGACAGAGTTTCCTTACGAACCAACCCTTCCTTTTTGCCAAAGGTAGTATCCAGTGTAGCTTTGAATCAGACTATCCACTTACCTACCTTTTATCCTAACCCACAAAACAAAGGGGAAAGACTACTACATTCCTTGGACATTCACAGACAACTTTGTTATTATTTGGACAGGACAAAGCTATTCAGAAAATCCGAGCAACTCTGTGTGTGCTATGCTACAGGTGCTCAAGGAAAGGCTATCTCCAAACAGACAATCTCAAAATGGATAGCCCACTGCATACGCTTTTGTTACTCATTTCATGGAAAAACTGTGCCTACAAGCAGATCTCACTCCACAAGGGCCACAGCTACCTCTGCAGCTTTCCTCAGGGGGGTTCCTACCAAGGACATTTTGGAAGCAGCCACTTGGAGTTCTGTGCACACTTTCTCCAAGCACTATCACCTTCCACTTTACTCTAAATCTAGAGCGGGCTTTGCCACAGCAGTCTTGCAGGGCATCCTTGCTCCTCCTAGTTCCACTTAGTGCCTGCCACCCCTTTTTAGCTTTGGGATTCTACCCATCTGTTATGACTGCAGCTGTATGCACGATGGACATAGTACAGTTTTCTACCTACCATAAATGTAGATGTTCGAGTGCTAATACAGCTGCAGTCCAGGTTTCCCTCCCTCCATCCCCTCTTGGGACAGGCCTTATGACAAACACCTCCTCATACAACCTGATTGGTGTATTCTTTTATGGTGTATTTGCTTGCAAACTACTGTTTTTTGATTATTTTACATTGCATTATTACATAAGTTTATGTTTTGCCTTCCTTCTGGGGGCACCTGACATCTGGGGCAAGAAAAACTGAAGAAGATGGCGTCTGCTGGTTCTTTTATACCCCTGCCGCACTGACGTCAGGGAGGAAGTGACGACAACCGACACCGGACCTAGACTTTGGAATTCGGCCGACCGAGGACCCGCCTGACGGCAGGATAACCCCATCTGTTATGACTGCAGCTGTATTAGCACTCGAACATCTACATTTATGGTAGGTACAAAACTGTACTTTTAGCCTGGTGAGTGGGACATCAGTGTGCCTGACTATAGAGTCACCTATGACTAGTGTGTTGGGTACGTTGTTTTGCCTTATTGACTGTGGTTGAGTGGCACACTGAGTCTGTGAGCTATGTGTCATTTGGGTTATGAATCCGGTTATCAGAATTTTGGCTAGTTCTGAAATTAAATGAAACTGAATTGACAATCATTAGGAAACCAAAACAGCACTGAAAAAGGCCACACAGATGACATTAATTTAATGAAGCTCTAGTATATGTAACTTGACAGTGATTCTCCATCTTCGTAAGCTTCAACTCCTGTAGAATAGGGTTAGGTTCAGGCAAAACAGTATGTAACCAGACCATTGTGTAACCTAGGTCAACTCTTTATATTTTAATTTGTACATATACTAACTGGGTAGGCTGGCTGGTCCAAGGAGCATTTTTTCAGCCATGACATGGGCGTAGAGACAAGTACAGTTTATCCGTGAATATGTCCAGTACTTTTATAATGCCGGTGTAGCTAGCTAGTTTTCATATGTTATCACAACCAGTCTATAATGCATGATTAAAATACCTGGTAGTCCTAATAATTATCAACTTATGTTTTTCATTTTACTTGTATGGTTCAAAAGTTAGTAACACAAGTTTTAAAATTTCACATTTGAGTGTTTCAGTTTTGTTTACATATTGGTTAATGCTCTCATTGTTCATCCCATACATGGTGGGGGAAGAGGACTGGACTTCATTAAATTAATGTCATCTGTGTGGTCTTTTTCAGTGCTGTTTTGGTTTCCCAATGATTGTCAATTCAGTTTCATTTCATTTCCGAACTAGCCAAAATTCTGATAAACTGGGGTTGTGATAAAATAAATGGGATTCAGAAGTACACCCAGCTGCAAGAGGAAAGGTTGCAGTGGAAAATGCCTTTTAGTGCACTCAGAAAACAATGATTCAGAAACAGTAGCTGTATTAGGAAATACCTCTATCAGCTAATTTCCATGTCTCTGAATACATACAGTAATCACCACTTGTGTTCATGCATCGAATCATTTATTTATATATATATATATATATATATATATATATATATATATATATATATATATATATATATATATATATATATTTATATATATATATATATGTGTGTGTGTGTATGTGTATATATATATATATATATATATATATATATATATATATATATATATATAAAATGCATCTTTTTCTGTGTTCTCTTTGCTATACTGATACATGTGAATGGGACTTGTGTTTTCATGCTTAGAGAGTACATCAGTGCAGGAGAAGCAATGGAGAAAACGGAATTGTTTAGTTTTTCTGAAATAATAGCTGTTTGGACTCGTATGGTATATGAATGTGAAGACATCTCCCCTTTTTGGGCAGAAATTAATAACTTCATTCAAGCTCTATGGTCAGATAAATGTAATATTTCCTAATCTTTACTTTTATTTTATGCTCCACTTCCTGGGATAATTCCAAAAACCCAAGTGCCTCTTCTTTTGTCTGTTCTTTCTGTAGCCAGAAAAGTAATTACTAAAAATTGGAAAAGTAAAGCTACCCCCTCTAGTGTTGAATTTATTAGTATGGCAAAAATTGTTTGCAGTAGTGAATTGCATACAATAAAGATGAGAACTTCTAATATTACACATTTATACAAGTCTTGACTTAAACTTAAATACTTGCTTGAAAAATATTAATTGTTATGTATAACTCTGATGTATTGATCAGCTGTGGACCTATGTAAATAGTTATGTTTGTTTTATAATTAATTTATCTATTGTTTTAAAAACAAATAAAATAAAAAATAATTGTTTAGTTGTTTTTTTTTTTAACTGTTGAAAAATAGACATTTACAGGGACAGCACAAAAATACAAGGAAATCAGACATGTTTCCTCTTTAATTTTGCAGAAAGTACCTGATTTTTATCATATTTCGGTGTGTCCTCTAGTAAATGCCAGTGGAAAAGTCTGGCCACTCAGTGGTACATCAGCAGCAGGACATTTTGCTATTGGTATATGCTCAATTTACAATGGGCATGCTGGTCGGGCTGTCCAATCAGAGTGCTCATTTCTGAATAGTAATAAGCTGTTATATAACTAGCTGTATATCCCTTCCTAGAAAAAAATAAGTATCAATCGGCAAGTGATTGATTACAAATGGTCGATCAACAACCTATCAAAAAAACTCAAACTTTTTTTCATAGGGGCAAGCCCAACTGCACCTCTCATACTCTGTCCTAATGCTGCAACCTAACCCTAAGATCGTACTGCAGTGGGGAAAGGCAACTTCCCTCATTCTCACTGTACCAAGATCTTGCACAGTAATAAAAGCTGATATATGAGATATGCTGATTTTTCAATCACACAAGCTGGCTACTATTCTGTTTGACAAAAAAAAATGACAAATGTTAAAAAAAAAAAAAATATATATATATATATATATATATATATATATATATATATATATATATATATATATATTCCTGTTTCATATACATGTGTATAATCAGTCATTTTTATTGGGTAACAGGGATTGTAAGATTTGTTCAATTTATATGTTTTCCTCAAATAAAGAATAAGACAAAAATCGTGTGATTACATAAGTACCATATCACACGCTGAGCTGTGCAGTAAACTGATATTCCTTTGCACTCAGATGCATACGTTTTTTATTCATTGAGGTTATCCCTTACAACAGGCTTGTGAGTAAGACCATTCTTCTTCTTTCGGCTGTTCCCATTTGGGGTGGCCACAGCGGATCATCCGTTTCCATTTCTTCCTGTCCTCTGCATCTTTCTGTATCACACCAACCACCTGCATGTCTTTGCTCACCACATCCATAAACCTTAACTTAGGCCTTCCTCTTTTCCTCTTACCTGACAGCTTCATCCTTAGCATCCTTTTCCCAATATACCGAGCATCCCTCCTCAGCACATGTGCAAACCAATGTATTCTCGCCTCTCTGGCTTTGTCTCCAAACCGTCCAACATGGGATGACCCTCTAATATACTTACTCCCAATCCTGTCCACCCTCATCACACCCAGTGCAAATCTTAACATCTTTAACTCTGCCACATCCAGCTCTGACTCCTGCCTTTTTGTCATTTCCACTGTCTCCAACCCATATAACATAGCTGGTCTCACTACCCTCTTGTAGACCTTCCCTTTCACTCTTACTGGTACTGGTCTGTCACAATTCACTCCTGACACACTTCTCCACCCACTCCATTCTGCCTGTACTCTTTTCTTCACCTCTCTTCCACACTCGCCATTACTCTGAACTGTTGACCCCAAGTATTTAAACTCGTCCACCTTCGCCAACTCTACTCCTGCATCCTCACCATTCCTCTATCCTCCCTCTCATTCACACACATATATTCTGTCTTAGTCCTGCTGACCTTCATTCCTCTCCTCTCTAGAGCATATCTCCACCTCTCCAGGGTCTCCTCAACCTGCTCCCTACTCACACTACAGATCACAATATCATCTGCAAACATCATAGTCCACTGGGACTCCTGTCTGATCTCGTCTGTCAACCTGTCCATCACCATTGCAAATGAGAAAGGGCTCAGAGCTGATCCTTGATGTAATCCCACCTCCACCTTTAACGCATCTATCACTCCCACCCAGACTTCACCTCTGTCACACTACCCTCATACATATCCTCTACCACTTTTACATACTTCTCTGCCACTCCCGACTTCCTCATACAATACCACAACTCCTCTCTGGGCACCCTGTCATATGCTTTCTCTAATTCCACAAAGACACAATGCAACTCCTTCTGACCTTCTCTATACTTCTCCATCAACACTCTCGGAGCAAACATCGCATCTGTATGGCTCTTTCCTGGCATGAAACCATACTGCTGATCACTAATCATCACCTACCTTCTTAACCTAGCTTCCACTACTCTTTCCCATAACTTCATGCTGTGACTGATCAGCTTTATCCCTCTGTAGTTACTACAGCTCTACACATCACCCTTATTCTTAAAAATTGATACCAAAACACTTTCTTCACTCCTCAGGCATCCTCTCACTTTCCAAAATTTCATTACACATTCTGGTTAAAAACTCCACTGCCATTTCTCCTAAACACCTCCATGCTTTCACAGGTATGTCATCTGGACCAACAGCCTTTCCATTCTTCATCCTCTTCATAGCTATCCTTACTTCCTCCTTGCTAATTCGTTGCACTTCCTGATTCACTATCATCCAACCTTCTCTCTCTCTCTCATTCTCTTCATTCATCAGCCTCTCAAAGTACTCTTTCCATCTGCTCAACACACTCTCCTCACTTGTGAGTACGTTTCCATCATTATCCTTTATAACCCTTACTTGCTGCACATCTTTCCTAGCTTGGTCCCTCTGTCTAGCCAATCGGTACAGGTCCTTTCTCCCTCCTTAGTGTCCAACCTTTTATACAACTCTTCATATGCCTTATCCTTAGCCTTCGCCACCTCTCTCTTTTTGCCATGCACCTCATCTCTTTATATTCCTGTCTACTTTCTTCATCTCTCTGACAATCCCACTTCTTCACGAACCTCTTTCTCTGTATACTCTCCTGTACTTCCTCATTCCACCACCATGTCTCCTTGTTTTCCTTCCTCTGTCAAGATGTCACACCCAAGCACCTTTCTAGCAGTCTCCCTTACTAGCGCTGCTGTAGTTACCCAGCTGTTCGGTAACTCTTCACTGCGACCCAATGCCTTTCTTAACTCTTCCCTGAACTCTACCTAACAAATCGCCCTTTTTTAACTTCCACCATTTCATCCTTGCCCTTGCACTCCTCCTCCTCTTCTTGATCACCAACGTCATCCTACAGGCCACCATCCTATGCTGCCTAACTACACTTTCCCCTGCCACCACTTTACAGTCTCCAAGCTCCTTCAGACTGGCCCTTCTACATAAGATATAATCCACCTGTGTGCATCTTCCTCTACTCTTGTATGGCACCCTTTGCTCCTCCCTCTTGTTAAAATATGTATTCACCACAGCCATGTCCATCCTTTTCGAAAAATCCACTACCATTTTACCTTCTGCATTCCTTTGCTTAACACCATACCTACCCATCACTTCCTCATCCCCTCTGTTCCCTTCACCAACATGCCCATTGAAATCTGCTGCAATCACCACTCTCTCTCACTCTTGGGTACAGTCATCACCACTTCATCCAACTCGCTCCATAATTTTTCTTTCTCATCCATCGCACACCCAACTTGCGGAGCATATGCACTAACAACATTCATCATTACACCATCAGTTTCCAACTTCATAAACATCCCCCTAGCCAACACTCTTTTTCACCTCCAAAACACTCTTGGCATACTGTTCCTTCAGGATCACTCCTACCCAATTTATCCTCCCATCCACACCATGATAAAACAATTTGAATCTGCCTCTGATACACCTAGCCTTACTCCTCTTCCATCTTATCTCTTACACACACAATATATCAACCTTCCTTCTGTCCATCATATCAGCTAGCTCTCTTCCTATACTACTCATACTGCCAACATTCAAAGTTCCTACCCTCACTACCACACTCCTAACCTTTCTCCTCTCTTCCTGCCTTCGGGCATGCCTTCCCACTCTTCGTCTTTCTCCTTCAGCCAACAGTTCGGCCAGTTTCCGCCAGCACCCTGTTAACTAACAGTACTGGTGGTGGTCATTGTTAACCCGGGCCTCAACCGATCTGGTATGTAAATCTGTACTGTCATCCGCATATATTATTTGCCAAACTTGCATTCTAGCACGAGATATTGTTTATATATGTATCACATTAATATAGGTCCATAGGTGGTTACAAGGCTATCTGCCCTCATTTCTTTTAAATGTAATTAAAGTTCACTCCTCCATAGTGTACTGTATGTTTTCTGCCTTAGTAGTCCTCAAAGAGCTGTGACTAAAGCAAATGCAAGTTAATGCTAGAACTACATGGCATACAAATAATTCAGTTCCTTCAGAATCATATTTCCTATGATCTTAGTGTGATACGTTTGTTGCAGCAGATCCTTATCTTAGCTTATTCTTATTATAGGCATCTAAATCTGCCATTGAATTCTTTCTACAGGGAAGTGTGTGTTACGTGTCACGTGTCGCAGCCATACTATCAGTACTACAATCACAATGTTGGTGCAAATATTTATTTATTTTTTAATTTGACTTTTGTTTACCAGGATAATCCATCTAAATCTGCCATTGAATTCTTTCTACAGGGAAGTGTGTGTTACGTGTCACAGCCATACTATCAGTACTACAATCACAATGTTGGTGCAAATATTTTTTTTGACTTTTGTTTACCAGGATAATCCAACTGGGTCATATGATTATGACCTGTTTTCAGCAGAGGCCCAGGGAGAAAAGCTTCACATTTGTGTACAAATTGCATCTTTGTATACAAATCAAATAGTATATCAAATATAAATATATGTGGACCATATACATATTGAGTACAGTCTTAAAAGAATAATAGATGTTCATCGTGCATACAGCTGCAGTCATAACAGATGGGTTCTCCTGCCGTCAGGCGGGTCCTCGGTCGGCCGAATTCCAAAGTCTAGGTCCGGCGTCGGTTGTTGTCGCTTCTTCCCTGATGTCAGTGCGACAGGGGTATAAAAAAACCAGCCAATGCCATTTTCTTCAGTCTTTCTTGCCGCGCGGTGCCCGAAGCAGAAGCAGTTCGCAAGTGCCGGTCGGCCAGCTCCTGAGATTACGAAAATTTGGAAACCGAAGTCTTCTTAAAAGCTAAGTACCCGTTGAAACTTTTCTTGCCTCAGACCGATGTCAGACAAAGTTAATAATTGTATTTCTTGTGGGAAGCAAATACCACATAAGGATTTCTATTCCCTCTGCATACCTTGTTTAGGCCCAGACCACGACGTCTCGGTCTGTCGCTTTTGTGCTACATTCAACAAACGCACTATTAAGCGTCGGGTGGAGTTTGCCCAGCATTATTTTGGGAAAGCATTTAACTATACTATGTCGTCGGATACTCCGACTCCGGTTTTGTCTAAAAAACGCAAAGACAAGGACCGACCCACGAGGTCCGCGGCCTCTACCGACACCACGCCAAAGCCAACGCCATGTGGTCCGGTTCTCAGCGAGGTGCTTACGCAGCCCCTGATTACCGACAACCTGTCTTTGACGGTGTCTCCTGTACCCGAGGTCGCAGACTCCTCGGCCCACACCCCGACTACAGATACCGAAGCCATTCTTAGCGTTGAAACTCAGAATGCGGACAGGTCTACCTCCACTCAAGGTGTCTTCAGACCTTCCTCTTCCTTCTCCATCAAGGCTTTCACAAAGTCTAAAGCATCCATGCACTCAGAGACCAGCTATACAGGGCCCATCTCCAGGCCCCATGCCTAAGAAACAGATGCTTAAAATGGCTGAGGATTTAATTACTCTTATCAGAGGTTCTCAGCCCCTTCTGGACAAAAGGCCTAGAGTGGAGGAAGATTCCCCCTCCTCTGATCAGGGCTCCATTATTTCAGAGCACTCTGAAGATCAGGAACATTCTTACTCCCCTTTTGAAGACTCTGATGCGGAGGAGTCCATCCCTTCTGCATCCCCCCCTGAGGATTACTCATTTGGGGAAACTTTGCATACCTTAAGGGAACACTTCCACTGGGAAGGCCAGGATTATTCGTATTCCAAGAAAAGGCTCAGGGAATTTCTCTTGCTCCCTCAGCACAGGCCTCTGGCTATACCTCATGTCTTGGACATCCTAGAGGATGTTTACTCGGAGGCCTGCCTTAACCCGGACTCTCTACCTCCAGCTCCAGTTAAGCCTGACAGGTACTACAGGGTCCCTGACTCACACCAATTTCTGTACAAGAGCCATGCTGCTGACCTAGAAACCATCTCACAGGGCCCCAAGGGAGTTAAGGCCTCCATTGCTAAAAATCCACTGCCTTCCGAGAGAGATTCCAGATCCTTAGAAAGGTGGGGAAAAAAGGTATATACATCGGCTACCTTATCCATGAGGGCCTTAAACTATCAGTTTCATATGTTAAAATACCAACAGTTTCTGTTATCACAATTGAAAAGTAAAATGTCACAACCTGAACAACCAGACTTGAAGGAGTTGCAGGATTTGATGCATAGTGCAGAACAAGTGGGTAAGCATACCTTACAATGTGGTTTTGATGCTCTAGAGGCCTCATGTAGAGCTGCTGTTACAGGATCAGTCATACGTAGGCATGCCTGGCTCAAGGAACAAGCCTTGCCTGATCATGTCAAAGCTAAATTACTGGACACCCCTCTTCAAAAGGATGTACCATTTGGTGCTAATGCTGAGGAGGTATTAAGGAAAATGGAGGAAAAGGCTAAATCAATGCAAACTGTGAAAGAATTTCTACAGGTTCAACCCCCACGTTTTAGTAGAAATTGGCCTTCCAAAAACTGGTCCTTTCCTGCCACAGACAGACCCCAGAGAGGCAGATACAGGCACCCGAGGGGCAGAGGACAATCCCAAGGATCGTATAGAGGCAGACAATGGCAAGCTCCTACACAAAGAGGTGGTGAGGACAACTCGCAATCTTTCAGAAAGCAAACCCAATGACTTTCCTCTTTGCATGCCAACCAGGTCTCAAATGGCAGCCCCCTTAGGAGGAAAGCTGGCATTATTCTCAAAAAATTGGCATATTGTCACAAAGGACAAATGGATCCTGGACATTATAAACAGAGGCTACAAATTCCATTTTCACACCCTTCCAAAAATGAGAGGCATGCCAAACCTGCCACACAATCAAAGGGCAGAGGCACAAAGGCAAATTACAGATCTCATAAACATGAAAGCTATTCAAGAGGTACCTATGCACGAACAAGGTCAAGGTTTTTATTCCAGGCTATTTCTGGTGCCAAGGAAGGGAAAAGATTGGAGACCTATTTTGGATCTATCCATCCTAAACACATTTCTACTCGTACCAAAATTCAAGATGCTCACTCTACAGCAACTTCTTCCCATGCTGGGCAAGGAGTCTTGGCTGGTAACACTGGACCTCAAGGAGGCATACCTGCATGTCCCAATCAGACAAAATTGCAGAAGGTACCTCAGATTTCTTGCAGGTTCAACCCATTATCAATTCTCTGCATTGCCCTTTGGCTTATCTACTGCGCCCAGAGTGTTCACAAAATGCCTGGCATCAGTAATTGCCTACTGCAGACTTCAAGGGATACAAATATATCCCTATTTGGACGACTGCCTGATCCAAGCGGACAGCAAGCACATTCTTCTGAAACATCTGGCTTATGTAATAATGTTATTGAACTCTCTGGGATACACAGTAAACAAAAAGAAATCAAGGCTAATACCCTCTCGGAAGATAATTTTCCTGGGTGCCAATTTGGACACAAACACCCAGATGGCCTACCTCACGCCAGAGAGGCAGGGGCAACTAATTCAATACTTCAGAACACTAGCAAATTGCACCAGGCTGACTGCAAGGAAAATCCTGCAGGCTCTGGGATTCATGGCATCTTGCATCTTACTAATCCCATGTGCAAAGCTGCATATGAGGAAACTTCAATGGTACCTGAAAAACATATGGTCTCAACACAGCCACAGTTTGGAAACAATAATACCACTAATTCCATGTCTGCAAAAGGAATTTCTGTGGTGGGCTCAAGCATGTCAAACAAACACAGGCCTTCCATTCAGCAAGCCTCAAGCAAATCAAGTCATCACAACAGACTCCTCGGACTACGCCTGGGGGGCGCACATAACAGATCGGTGCATTCAGGGCAAATGGTCCCAAAAAGAAAAGCACCTTCACATCAATCAAAAAGAAATGCTAGCAGTGATAAATGCTATTATAGCTTTCAAGGACCTTCTACAACCAGGTCAACTATTGATAAGAACGGACAACACCACAGTTATGTGGTACATAAACAAGCAGGGAGGAACACATTCCTATCCCCTATGCAGACTGGCCATATCACTTTGGAACATGGCCATGGACTTACAAATGGAACTACAAGCACAGTACTTGCCAGGCAAGGAAAACACGCTGGCAGACAACCTAAGCAGGAATATGACAGATCCACACGAATGGAAGTTGCATCCAAAAGTTTTTACAGAAATAATCCAAGAATGGGGAAGGCCAGACATAGATCTCTTTGCCTCCCACAAAAATCATCAATTGACAAAATTCTGCTCAAGGATCTTCCATCCAAAGGCCTGGAGAGTGGATGCTCTCTCTTTCAGTTGGACATCAATGACAGTTTATGCCTTCCCGCCTCTTCCTCTGCTGCCCAAAGTTCTGTTAAAGACCAGAGCAGACAGACCAAAGATGATCCTCATTGCTCCGGACTGGCCAAGGCAACACTGGTACCCACTCCTGAGGAGTCTGATGCATTCCCCACCATGGATCCTGCCTCTAGTGCCTCTTCTTCTGACTCAGCACAGCTTCAAAACTCTTCACAGTCAGCTAAAAACACTCAATCTAGCAGCATGGAAGATTCCTTAGCATCACAGCAGGCCCTACTCTCCAAGGAGGTGCAGGATGTCATTTTGGAGGCCAGAAGGCCATCAACTAGAAAAGCTTACTCTGCAAAATGGAAACGTTTTTGTGTCTGGAATGAGAAAAAGGGCCAGGACCCTGGAAAACTGAATTTACCTCAAATACTACAATATTTGGCTGAACTGCTAAGCAGTGGACTTTCTTTCTCCTCCAACAAAATCCATGCCTCAGCCATTTCTGCAGAATACAACACTGATCCACCTTTATTCTCTCACCCTCTCTTAAGACAGTTCCTCAGAGGGGCTAAGAATTTAAGACCTCCAAGGAAACAACCAATACCTGCTTGGGATCTTAATTTCATTCTGGAAAAAACTGACTTTGCCTCCTTTTGAGCCAGCTGCCTCATCAGATTTGCAATATCTGTCCTGGAAAACAGCTTTCCTTCTGGCTATCACCTCTGCTCGTAGAGTTTCAGAACTACAGGCTCTCATGGCTGTCCAGCCTTTCATCATCTTCCATCAGGACCGAGTTTCCTTACGAACCAACCCGTCCTTTATGCCTAAAGTGGTATCCAGGGTAGCTTTAAATCAAGCCATACATTTACCTACTTTTTATCCTAATCCTCAAAACAAAGGGGAGAGATTACTACATTCCTTGGACATCCACAGACAACTGTGTTATTATTTGGACAGAACAAAGCCTTTCAGAAAATCAGAACAGCTTTTTGTGGCCTATGTGGTAGGAGCTCAAGGAAATCCAATTTCCAAACAGACAATCTCAAAATGGATAGCCCACTGCATACGCTTTTGCTATTCTTTTCATGGCAAAACTGTGCCTACAGGCATTAGAACTCATTCCACCAGGGCCACAGCCACCTCTGCAGCCTTCCTCAGAGAAGTACCTACCAAGGATATTTTGGAAGCAGCCACTTGGAGTTCTGTGCATACCTTCTCCAAGCACTACAACCTACCATTATACTCCAAATCTAGAGCAGGTTTTGCCACTGCAGTCTTGCAGGGCATTTTAGCTCCACCTAGTTCCACCTAGTGCCTACCACCCCTTTCTTAGCTTTGGGATTCTATCCATCTGTTATGACTGCAGCTGTATGCACGATGAACATAGTACAGTTTTGTACCTACCATAAATGTAGATGTTCGAGTGCTAATACAGCTGCAGTCCAGGTTTCCCTCCCTCCTTCCCCTCTAGGGGTATTCTTTTATGGTGTATTTGCTTGCAACTACTGTTTTTTGATTATATTGCATTGCATTATTACATAATTTTATGTATTGCCTTCCTCCTGGGGGCACCTGACATCTGGGGCAAGAAAAACTGAAGAAAATGGCGTTGGCTGGTTCTTTTATACCCCTGTCGCACTGACGTCAGGGAAGAAGCAACGACAACCGACGCCGGACCTAGACTTTGGAATTCGGCCGACCGAGGACCCGCCTGACGGCAGGAGAACCCATCTGTTATGACTGCAGCTGTATTAGCACTCGAACATCTACATTTATGGTAGGTACAAAACTGTACTTTTGTCTTATTGAGAACTGTGTATGCCAGAGAGATAGGTTTATCTACTAATAAAACAAAAGTTTTACAGGAATAGTTATTCTTAATAATCAAAAAATAGCATATACTAAGCGGAATAGTTGATCTTAATAGGAAAGTTTGGCCGTGAGTGAATAGATTACAAAGATTTTTGTAGTATTTAGTTGTGTTGGTGATTTGTTACCAGTAGAGAAGTGATTAGTGCAAGGAGATAGGGTGCATATTTTGTGGGTTGGATTTGCTGTGATAGTAAGCATAGTTCAGGAGAGTGGGCAAAAGAGGTAAAGATAAAGAAATATAGAAGGACAGTGTGGGGTTCAGGTGGTTAGCCTGGGTGAGTGCACATGCATAGCCATAGGTTGTTTAGGTGTTACTTTAGGGAGGCTTTAAACAGGGGCAGGCTGGGAGTTAACCTGGTGTTTGGTGGGAAAGAGTTCCATACTTTGGAGATAGAGTATGAGTATAAGGCTTTACCTGTTTTTTGGAGGGTTTTGAGGTTTCCAGTAGGTTTTTGTCTACAGATCTAAATGGTCTGCTTGGTTTGTAGTGTTTGACCAGATTTTCAAGGACAGGACAATGTTGGGTTTGTGGATTAGATTGTGTGTAGTAGTTAGCTGGCTGCATATAAGTTGGTTTGGTAGTTCAAGCCATTTGAGTTCTTGTAATGGGTTACAGTGGTGTGTTTGGTACTTAGTTGTGAACGTAGCTACTTTGATAGCATTGCTCATATTTTGCCATGGTAGAGTTTTGTAAATTGGTAAGGATACAGGAGCCATAAAGTAAGGGGGGAGTAGAAAAGTATTAGCCAGAGTAATTTTGTTGATATGGTTGAGAATTGAAGGGAGTCCTAGTTTTTTGTGTGTTTTCTTTGTTTTCTTGGACTTGAGGGTTAAAGGTGAGTTTGCTGTCTATAATTACTCCTAGTAATTTCGTCTGCTGGATGATTTCAGTGATAGTTTTGTCTGCTGAGAGGGTGCTGAATTATTTGGGGTATGGTGTGTTTTTATTGGGGTGGAAGACTGAGTTTGTTTTTTTTTGGGATTCAGAAATAGACAAGTATTTATGAGCCAGGATTTGGTTGCTGTGAATGCTTTTTGAGTTTTGTCCAGTAGTTCCGGGAGAGTCTGAGCAGTGCAGGTTAAGGTTGAATCATCTGCATATTGCATCAAAGTTCCTGGGGAAGAGGCAGTATGTGCGTTATTGGTGAATATGTTAAATAGTAGAGGACCAAGGAATGAGCCTTGGGAAACACCAGGGTTATGAAGGAAGGAGAAGAGTTGGTTGCACCATTTTACAGCCTGTTAGCTTTGGAACCACAGGAGTGTGGCAATGTCACACACTAGACTGGACAGAGTGTCCAGCAGTAAGGAGTGTGAAACTGTGTCAAAGGCTTTCGAGAGGTCTAGGAATACTGAGGATATGCAGTATCTTATGTCTCTGGCCTTGTTGACAGTGTCTGTAAAGGATAGTAAAGCTGAGGTTGTACTGTACCCTGGCCAAAAGCCGTGCTGTGTAGTGGTATGCAGGTTGTTTTGGAGTAGATATTTCATTAGCTGTTGGTAGACACATTTTTTCCAGGACTTTGATTATGGGGATAGTATTGAAATTGGGCAAAAGTTGGATATTTTGGTAGTGCCTTCTTTTATGTATAAGAGTTATGTGGGATAGTTTCCATATGGTAGGAACAATAGACTCTGTGAGGAATCTATTTATAAGGATAATGATTGGATATGCAATTGAATCAGCTGCAAGTTTTAGGTATTGAGGTGGGAGGTTATCAGCTGATGTTGAATGGGGTTTTAATTTTAGCAGTAAGTTTTTTTTACTCATTTGGTGGGTATAGTTTAGAGTTGTTTTGGCTGGATTTAAATTTCAGAACATCGAACATTTGATCATCGAAGACCAGAGGATCAAAGTTTTGCAATATTGAACCTTACAAAAAAATCTAAAACGTGAAAACTTATTTCACATTTTTGCAGGGGGGCAAGCCCCCCCCCCCCCGCACCCACCACACTCCCTGCTACTTAAATATACCAACTCCAAGATTTCACTACTGTAAAGAGAACAGTAAAGTTCCTTTTCCCCACTGTACCATGGTCTCCATTCACAAGGTTCAATATTTCAAAACTTTGATCACCTGGTCTTCACAGGCCAGTGATTCGATGTTCTGAAATTTTGATCCTTTGAAGGGGACCCATTTGAGAGGTTGTTGGTATGATCTGGTTTGGTTGATGTGTAGTGGTTATAGTTAGGGTTTTAGTTTTGGCGAGAGTGTTTTCAGATAGAGTTATTGTTTATTAGGTCAGCTATGGATTTGATGATGTGTTTATTGAATTTCTCAGCAATTTGGACTGGGGGCGCATCGGGTGATGAGGACTGTTCTTTGTTCCTGGGTTGAGGAAGGTAGATATTGTGTGCCAGAATTTTGTGGGGGGAGTGTTGTAGCTGAAGATTGGAGTAGTAGGACTTTTTACTTTTGTTTACACTGTTAGCGTTTTGAATTTTTGGAGATGTTCTTTGGTTTTGTTATGTTTCTGTTTTCCAAGCTATATCTTTTGTCTTCATAAGGTTGATACATTCGGTTGGTTATCCAAGGGCTTGTGTGCTGTTTTACTCTCTTGTTTTGTATGGAGGTGAGACTGTCATGTATTTCAATGAAGGTGATATTGAATAAGGAAGAGTAGTTGTGCGTGTGTTTGTATTCTTTCCATTTGGTAAAGGGATTTTGACTGTTATGGTTAGCCATGCACCTGTTCCATAGTTTTCAGCCTTAGTTTGCTATTTGATAGTTTTTTTTCCGAGGGCTTCTCACATTCCTCCTGCTATCATCTTCACCAAATACAATTGCATACTTGATTCTTTGTTCAGAAAGTACAACTGTAAGCCATTCTTGCTAAACTGCGTGTTGTGTCTCGGTTCTTCACATGACACTAAATGCTGTTTGTTCTACAGAAAGTTTAATGCTGGCATGAAAAAAGTGCACAGAGTTCCACTTTTTTGAATTTGTTGTAAGGAAATTTATGTCAGGCAGTGCATAAAACATAGTTGTTCTTACCAGTAGTTTTTGTATTGCCCCCCCAAACTATGATTGTAGGATTCCATAAATAAAACTCTCAAGAAGGTCTGAAAACTTCAACTAAGTGTCCTCCAAAACATAAAGAGAACAAAGTGTTATAAGAAAGTTAAACCCTCTTCTCAGAGTAACTGCTTTAATGATCATCTGTGTAAACAGTTCTGAAAATCGAAGGGAGATCTCTCACGTTCTTTCAAATATTGTCTTCAAATAAGAACACGATCAGTGCAAGACTAGCTGTCGTATTTCACTGATGGCCCTGGTGTGTGGAAGCAGCATATTATCTGTGCCCTTTCACCCCTTTCCTCCCAGGTTCTTTCCTTTCAGATGTGTGACCAGTCACTTAACTTGCAGGTAGGTGAACTCTAGTCTGGTCAAGTTCAGTTATCCCTTTACTTTAACCTCAGCACTTGTTGTCACCAGATGAAGTGTCTCTCTGTTGCCACAAGTCATCAACTCAGTGACAGTGGAACTGCTGTCACTACTGTTGTCATCAAGCATGCTGCTGGTTGAATAGGCAATGAATGGTGAAATGACAAGTCCCAAAGTAGCACCTGGACAATGACCTCCTTTTAGCTAGTGGCTTGTTGGACATTATTGGAGCTGACAGCCATGACTGGCCTTTATCGCTGATGATGTTTTTGTCTGATCCTAATTGGATTATTTATTTATTGACTTTTGATTACTGGGAAAGTCCGACTGGGTAGGAGCCCATTTTTAGCAGATGCCCTTGGAAAAAAAACTCCAAATTATTAAAAAACATTTTAAGAACACTAATTTTACAATCTTCAAAAATAAAACAAAAACATCCTGGAGTTCATTCATTTACAGCCATAGCTTACATTTGATTGTGTCGTTCACCCAGGTGGTCTGCAGGCATCAGGGCAGATATCCACATTGGTCCCTGTATCAGCACCAGTATCAGCAGCAATCATGCAATTCATTCCATTCTTATCATGGTTGCAGTAACTGCAGAGGTGCAGGAAAGACTTGCCTCACCTCAGTGGCACAGGAGGAAGAGCACAATATCCCTGAAAGCTACTTAGTATATTTTAAGGGGAGTAGGATGTATATTCATTGTACCTTTCTGGAAAAGAGCATCCTCCTTGTATGTGAAGCCAGAACATTGCAGATAACTTTGCCAGTTCTCTAGGGCTTATCCCAAATAATCCATTTATTTGGTAATTCCTTTGGTAAATAGAATTTGGAACTGTTATGTCAAGCAACTGGACTTTGCCAGAAACACACACAGGACTTGGTGGATGACTTAAAACAAATTTTGTTCATAATAGCCCATGAATGGCTTTGTGTGGCATTTCTACTCCTGCTGTTTTCTCTATTCAGGCATTAATATTCTTCGCCAGTCTTGAAGAAGGTCTTTTTTCCAATGGGGACAAGAAACAAGAGGCTCCAAAGTAGATCATCATTGAGTTAATTTACTACATATTATGTTTATCTTCAATTCCCTTACTGATTGTGATTGTTACTTCCTAACTTTTTCCCTTCCTTTTTGAGTCTCTCTGTGCCTTCTTTTCACTTATTCCTCTCTAGATCTGTTAGAAATCAGTACTTTTTATTGTTTTACTATTTCCTTCCTGCCATTACGCATTTATTTTAGTTTTAGATTAGATTGCTCATCCTGATCTTATAATTGTTTTTGTTCTGTTGGTTACTGGTAGCATGTCAGCTCCTGGGATAGATTGCATTCATCTCTCCTGGATTCTCAGGTCCCAGTTTGCTTATCTGTCTGGAATCTACTGCCTCCTTAGTGAATCATACTTTTAAGTTACTACTAGCTAAAGGTCCTCTTGCATAGAGTTTCAGGGTCTATATTGAATCAGCGAATGCTTAAAAAAGCGAGCGCTGATTCATCGACCCTATTTAAGTGAAAGCTTACAATCCTGAACACTCAGAACAGTGATTTTTTTTTTCCCCAGGGAAAAAAAAATCAATGTTCCACCAAAAAAAAAAAAAAAAAAAAGTTTTAAAACAGTATAAAGCCCCCCACACCCCTCGATGTGGGGGGCTGTGCCCCCCTATACTTAAATATAACAACTCTGAGATCACACCACAATGGAGGAAATGGCAAACTGCCTAAACCGGCCCAATGAATTTTTTTCCCTGGGAAAAAAAATCGCTGTTCCGGGTCTTTGGGATTGTAAGCTTTCGCTTACATAGGGTCGATGAAAACCGTTTGCTTTTAAGTGTTCGCTGATTCAATACAGACCCAGGGTTTCATTCCTTGTCTCCTCTGGAGCATACAAGCCCCCAGTCTTTCTGTTTGAGGGTGTTGCATCAAGGTCCCATGCCCTGTATTGCTTTGGGAAATATATAATGGAGGATTTGTTTGTTTTTATGGTTCGTTGTACCAAACTGGTTTGAAGCCATCTTGATTTATTAATTTGTCCTGTACATTTTTTTTTTACAGGTTTGGATGATGCATTATTTTATCCTGTTTTAAAGAAGGTGGGACTTGCCTTGGGCAAAGCCTTCACTCTGCTGTAGTCCTGCACATTTCTAATTTGCCACCCCCCCATCTCTAGAATCTGGTAGTTGATTAGTCTGTATTTAACCACCAGCATTACCTGCCCTTTTCTCTAGTTTGATGTGAACTACTTGGTCTTCTTCTCCTTGGTTTTGTGCCATTTCCTGGGACACTGTTTTCATTATCCCAAGAAAGTACCATAATATACTGAAATCTAAAGTGTCAGAATACTTAAAAAAAAATTAAGGTAACATGGAATTTGGCATTTTAGGCCAGAGTACGGATTCACAATATTTTGTATTTCTTGTATTTGCTACTTACAAAACTGCCATTTTGATGTATACAGTGTTCTAAACCAAGAATATGTTTTAATGTTGCAGATCTATAGGGTCTGTGAGAAGAGCTGTAATAATTTTGGAAGTTACTGTTCTGTGAAAGAAAACTGCATGACAAATTAGCTGTATTACAGTTGTGACAAATTAGAAAAAATATATATCTATATGTACATAACTGGTTAAAAGATAAAAGAATCTCCATTGTAGCAGCCTTTTAGTAAGTGTAATATTTAAATGAAAGTGTGTAAAATCATATATAACTGTGTTTCCATTTGTGAAAATATATTAATACTTTATTAATTAAGGGATTGTGCATTTTACTTGTGATGCCCATCTTTGAAAGGATGTTTGCTTAGAGCTTATTGCTACCATTTGAATACTTAGAGCTTTTCTTATTTAAGGCTTAACAGTGTGTTTTATTTTGTTAGTTTTTGGTTAGCAGCTTGAAGCATGCCTTAAAGCCTAGGAAGTAAGGATGAATTTTGTATTAGAACTTCATAATTTACACCAACTAGTCTGAAAAATAGTGCATGTATCTTAGTGAGTGGGTGGTCATGCAAAATTATGGTCAGGGTTCAGCTACTGCTGGCAAGGTTGCACTGAAAGGTATTGGTTCCTTTGATGCAAGTGAAATCTTGTGGAACCAGTGGTTGTAACTATCCTGTAGAACTGCATAGTATGGAACTTATCTTGGTGTGGTAAGTGCCTATTAGCCAAGGTAGTATTGCACATTTACCATAGACATTAAGATGGTGTCAGTTGACCTTTATATGTTAATTAATAACTGTGTTGGGAGTCAAACCCGTACTACTATTTTTTATTGCTCATTCAGGTATTGACAGTAGTACTGCTGTAATTGATGGCCATAGGCCATGCCTTTCAAATTAACTGGTGGATGCTGAAGCAATTATAAATCTGTTCAGGACAGGAGCATCAAAAATGCAAGATAATCCTAATGATCACTGAAATTTTTAGTTAACATTCCAAATGTCTAATTCTCAGAACTTCAGCTCATAGAATGAGATTTCATTTTTAAAAACTATAAATCTGTGTCATTGGCAAGCCCAGTTTCAGTCCTGTATCCCAGTTCATTCCTTGGTTATCTCACATGACTGCTACTCCTCCACATGCTCTATGCTTCTCTTTGCTGAGCAGGTTATTTCCCAGGATAATTCTATCCCAATCCCATTTATAACATGCCTAAATTTCAGTTTTTATTCTTGTGTCTATTTGCTGTCAATAACACTGCCATTTTCCGCCCCATGCTTCAGACATTGCAGAGCATTACTTTTCAAAACCTTTCTGTCTGCTCTAACTAATCCTTTCTTGTTCTTTTCTGATTCCTGTCTATGAAGTTCATCTTTATCCCTCATATTTTAACCTGTTCTAACGATAAAGCACAACTGGTAAACATTTCCAGTCTAGACTTGAAAAAAACGGATGTCCTATCAGTTGATATTTTTTGTGGCTATATTGATTACTATCCGTAAATGTTCATGAACTGGCTGTTGTGTGTGATTGAGAAAAAGTTACCTGTGCTGTAATGTGGATGCATGAAATGTAAAATTTTATCAGTAAAATGCTTCAGCATGTATGGAGAAACTTGGCATCAAAACCAGCAGATATCTCAATTTGCTTGTGTCACAAGTACATTGTAAAGCATGGTTTTCCAAATATCAGTAACAATAAGCTAGAGAAATGGATATGAAAAGTTTCGTTTCATGATCATGTACAGTTACACATTAGAAAAATTAAAACTGACAGCACAGCAATACATATGTCCAGCAAAGATTGTTTTTTTTTTTTTTCAGTAACGTGACTTGGAATACATCTTTACTTAGCTTCAAAGTGTTTGCCTAAGAGCAGATGTCAGTAGGTGGGGATTGATGTAACCCGTACCCTTGACTGCAGCACTCTGGGTAGCAGTAATCTTTCTCGGCAGCCTCTTGCCACGTCATCTTTTCCATTATGGTTTAACACCATTAATGCAAGTTTCCTAGCTTTGACCACTTTGTCAGCAGCATAGATCACACTTTGTATTCATTTTATATTTAGCATTATTTACTTAGTGCATGTAACAAGTATGTTTTGCATATGGTATGGAAATGAATTGCTGTGGGTACAGAATACCCTTTATTTTAATGATTAAAAAGCAATATCCAGGATGATTTTTATTATTGTGATCTATAATACCAAATATCTGCCTGAAACTAATCCTAGATACATGGCACCAGTCCTTTTACTTAACATTCAGCCTGCATTTGGTATGATAACAGTACATGGAAGTGTATCCTGTCTGAAGGAGGTTATTTTACGGTATGTTCTGTGAGTAAACAAAGCTCAAATATTTGTTTGAAACATTTCATGTATTTTTATTTGTTAGTTTTGCTACCTTTCCATTGTCGCAGGGTGTGTGTTTTGTCAGAAAAGTGTTGTATTCAGGGCACAAATAGTCTATATGGGAGCATAGCACTTTCCAGCAGAGGAGCTGCAGACTTTTGTAGCAGCTGGGGCTGATCCCTATACCAGTGCATCACCTCCCCAGCTTGTCATTTGAAAAGCAAAAAAAAAAAAAATTCTGCTCCTTGTACTGGCACCACGTTACTCCAGGTAACCAGATACATGTCCTTTCCCTCCTGTCCAAGCTCCTCAGTCGAAATGCAAAAAAAAAAAAAAAAACACACATAAAGGTCTGAGATCTGATGTCTAGTGGTCTGTAATGCAGGAGTCTACCAGTTAACCAGGTACTGTTTCTGCATTCCACTCCCACCTCTCCTCATCTGAATGGCAATTTTAAAAAGAAAAAGTGAGACCAATTAGGCACCATTTTCTGCACCCTGACCCAACCGTCTTTACTTTTAGATTTTAACTGGAGAAAAAAAGAAACACATTTCTTTAAAACAAGAGCCATTACACAAATTACAACCACTATGATCCAAACCATAAGAGAACCTGAATCATTGTGTTTTTTACTGGTGTATATTTATTAAACGTTTTTACAGTACTCTTGGAGTCATTTCGCTATCTTTTGGTTTGAATCATAATGGATATATTTTTTTAAACTCTAACAAACTGCTGTAGTTTATATCTCACATGGAGTGCTACTGTGCTCAGGTTTTAATACAAAAATGTTTTAAGTGTAGAAAACTCATTGCTGTTAATGTAGCAAGCAGAAGCAGTTTCCAGAAAAATGTATTTCTTGATTTTTTTTTAAATTTTAATCAGTTTCTATCATCTGTTCAGTGTCAAAGGGGAGACACTGTCTTATAAAGGGGTGTTTGAGGGCAGTCTGTATGCAAAAAGAGCTGAAATACTTGCTAGAAAATAGCTAATTTATTCATGATTTTTGCTGCCTATTTGTTAGTCAAACGAGGTTATCAGAATGAGGTAATATAGGGGGTAGTTCATATATATGTGAGGCACTGATATAGTTCCTAGATTCCCAGAGGAAAAAAAATCTGTTTTTCTGGTATGTTTTCTAATATGTTCACATTAAATGAAAGTTTACCCTCCCTGGGAAATCACTTTCCAGAAAAAAAGTGGTTTGCAATCAAAGGGGGTCATCCTGTCAAAAGTTTATATTTTGGAGTGGATGGTCTGTACGTGGAAAAGTTTGCTATATGGCATAATATCAGGCCTTGTAAAATTGCTCAGTACTGTAAGTAAAATATGGAAATTGTAAACAGATTTTCAGTAAAATATCAAAACAAATGCTAAACAGACAGGCTGTAAGTATTGTGCATTTCAATACAGTTCTAGCTACCACAGAGAAGGCTTAACACTTCCCCAAATAGTGTGATACCACTCTCTGTTAAAATGTTTGAAGATGAACTCAAAGGTCGTGCAGCAGACATTGTTCACCACTTTGACCTCTCCAGAAGAAGATCCAAACAGACTTTTAAGTTTGCAATCACTAGACTTTTGATTACATTTCTTAGTTAGTTTTCTCATATGGAATTCGTGAATGCTGTTGAATGGTTAACAAGTTCTGTGAATGAGGAAGACAGAACGTAGGAATGCAAGCGATGAATAATGCATACGCTGAAATTTAACATTTTCAACCACTGGCCCTTGTACCTGTTCCAAGTTCTTTAATGGAATCTTAAACTAGGTAGGATTAGGTTCTGGCGTTTTTGTTAGCTTTTATTGATTGCATCCTGGAGTGTAATTGCATTTCTCTTTCAGTAAGGTGGAATCCAGTTGTTTGACATTGTCTTGCCCTATGTACCTTTGATTTAAACCTATGTAAAGCCTCGACCAGCATATCTGTACAGTATCCCCAATGCATGCAGCCATCTATTTCTATAATAATGCCATCTGTAAGACACAATTTACTCATTTTTCACATATTGAGTAAAGTACAGAGAGTTCAGTGCTTTGCTCTTGAAGTCCCTATTCTTGACATGTCTTTTTTTCCAACATAATGTGCCCACACCTTCAGAGGTAGAGTAGAATGCCTGGATTTCCCATTAAAACATGCACTCTGTTTACTCTGATATAGTGTGGATTTGGATTTAGGTTTTAAAAAAAAGGTTGTATGTGTAGTTATAGTCAGTATATATATATATAGTATAGTATAGTACAGATGGCTATGGGTATGTGGAGCAGTATATATATGGTATAGTACAGATAGTCCTGGATATGTGGAGCAGTATATATCTATATATATATTATAGTACAGATAGTCATGAATATGTGGAGCATATATATATATATATATATATAGTATAGTACAGATAGTCATGAATATGTGTAGCAGTGTGTGTGTATGTATATATATATATATATATATATATATATATATAGATAGTATAGTACAGATAGCCATGGGTATGTGGAGCAGTATATATGTAGTATAGTACAGATAGCCATGGGTATGTGGAGCAATATATATATATATATATAGTACATATTTTATTTAGCAGGATTCTTGAAAATGTTAAGTACAATTTAATCTTAGTTTATCTTTGGCTTATATTGACTGCTTTTCTGTAGGAACATGTATGCCTAATGCTGTGATGGGGTAGATTTTAGCACACTTCAGTATGTACATTCTTATGTGTTTTTAACATTTAAGTTTCTCATTAGTTGCAAAGCAATACAAGTATGTTTAAAAGTTCAGTACTGACTTACTAACTAGAATTATGTCCATTAACATTCAGCTTGGTAGTTTGACAGAGCTTCCATTTGACATTTACCTCTTTTAAGGTCTGTATTTTAATATCTTGTCATTTGACATATTAAGGATAAATGTTATTAAATGCATGTAATTAGTTACACTGTTTCTCGGGAGAAAATGTATGCCTATTTTATTTCACATATTTTACTTGGTCACAGTCAAAGGAGTTTTGTCATCTCATAAAGCAGTTGCCCTGGAAGAGAGAGTGTGTCTGTGTGTGTCTGTGTGTGTCTGTGTGTGTCTGTGTGTGTCTGTGTGTGTCTGTGTGTGTCTGTCTGTGTGTCTGTCTGTCTGTGTGTCTGTCTGTCTGTGTGTCTGTCTGTCTGTGTGTCTGTGTGCGCGTCTGTCTGTGTGCGCGTCTGTCTGTGTGCGCGTCTGTGTGTGTGAAAGATGATGAAATGTTACTTACCACAAATAATTATTCCAGATTTTATTTTTTGGAGTCAGGTATTCACAGAGGAGGTGGTCTAAAGCAAATATTTTAGTCTGAGGTACAGTCTGTATGGAAAAGCACATGAAATTGGTTTGTGAAAAAATAGATATTGCAAAGTTTTTGGCAGAGTTTGACAGAATCACAGACAAATAATTTTGTTTGTTGCACTTAGGGCAGTCCATGATAGCATTTTGTGGATGAAAGGAAATGACACGTGTTTAAAAATGCAGACTGGCAAATTATATATGTAGAAGCCTTTTCTGTCAGCAGGACAGAATCATAGTATTTTTTTCTTATTGTGACATTCAGTCTGTTTGGCTGGTCACCATTTGTGTGTGTATGAGGAATGTTTTTTATTCCTTCAAATGTTAATACTCCAAGCATTAATGTAGCATGTTTAAAAATAAAATTTCTGCAGACCACATTCAGGGTAACATATTTAGTAACAATGATTCAAACTGTGATGTTGCTAGTGAGTATCATAATTTATTGTAATAAAAGGACAGTGATTTTTGGAACATCAAGAAAGCTTCCAAAATCTCCACATGTACATAGCTGACCTAAATGACAATGTGCTCCAATTAGTTTTAGAGCAAAAGTATCTATGACTTACCTTGGACCCCAACTCTTACCCAACTCAAACTCTGCTATAAAATCTCCATTCTACTGACTCCAACAACTTGCAAAGTAATAGCCAAAAATGTGTTAATACCTAAATTGGAGTACAGAATACCTTTTAATAACATTCCAATTTTCTACAAAATACTCTATGTACAAAAAGAAGTCACCAAAATATGCAGATTCGTTCTCCTTACTGACCAAGGAAACTACCAATGCTACCTGCTGAGACACTGCAGATGGCTACCGGTTACTGAAAGGGCAACCTTTCTTTTCTCATGTCTCCTTTTCAAAATTCTTAGTCAGGGACCATGCCCTCCACTGAGGTGCATACTTCAAATCATACCACAAAGTTACTGCCATAATAAATTATGCCAGTAAAGCCATATCCCTAGTTAGACTCAGATTCAAAAGTGCAACTGGTGAAAGACCTTACTCCAACTCAGCCCCAGCAGTAGGGAACCATTTATTATATAAAACCAGACAAAAGGCGCACACTAGACAGTTTCAAAATGTACTGAAAAAGAGCTTGTTGAAAGAAATCCCATGTTCCTTTTGCAAAGAAAAGGAGGTAATCTAAGCATGTGTCATATCATATCAAGCAGGTATAAGACTATGTCAAGGGGTAACAGCTATGACCGCAAAGAAATTCTCTTTTAAAGCTGTGTTTAAATCATGGTGTAATTTGTAACTGAAAATGTTACCATTTTCTCTCCATTTGCTGTCATATAATGCAAAATATCTTCCTACATGTCATCCTCTTCAGCTGTTCCCATTAGGGGTCGCCACAGTGGAGCATCTGTTTTCATTTCTTCCTGTCCCCTCTGCATCTTGCTCTGTCACACCAGCCACCTGCATGTCCTCTCACCACATCCATAAACCTTATCTTAGGCCTTCCTCTTTTTCTGTTACCTGGTAGCTTCATCCTTAGCATCTTTTTCCCAATATACTCAGCATCCCTCCTCAGCACATGTCCAAACCAATGTAATCTTGTCTCTCTGGCTTTATCTCCAAACCTTCGAACCTGGGCTGACCCTCTAATATACTTATTCCTAATCCTGTCCACCCTCGTCACACCCAGTGCAAATCTTTAACTCTGCCACTTCCAGCTCTAACTCCTGCCTTTTTGTCAAAGCCATGGTCTCCAACCCATATAACATAGCTGGTCTCACTACTCTCTTGTTAGACCTTCCCTTTCACTCTTACTGGTACTAGTCTGTCACAAATCACTCCTGACACTCTTCTCCACCCACTCCATCTTGCCTGTACTCTCTTCTTCACCTCTATTCCACACGCACCATTACTCTGAACTATTGATCCCAAGTATTTAAACTCATCCACCTTTGCCACCTCTACTCCTTGCATCCTCACCATTCCTCTATCCTCCCTCTCATTCACACACATATATTCTGTCTTAGTCCTGCTGACCTTCATTCCTCTTCTCTCTAGAGCATATCTCCATCTCTCCAGGGTCTCCTTCACCTGTTCCCTACTATCACTACAGATCACAATGTCATCTGCAAACATCATAGTCCACGGGGACTTCTGTCTGATCTTGTCTGTCAACCTGTCCATCACCATTGCAAATAAGAAAGGGCTCAGAGCTGATCCTTGATGTAATCCCACCTCCACCTTAAATGCATCTGGCAGTCCCACTGCAGACCTCATCACTGTCACACTACCCTTGTACATATCCTGTACCACTCTTACATACTTCTCTGACACTCCCAACTTCCTCATACAATACCGCAACTACTCCCTAGGCACCCTGTCATATGCTTTCTCTAAGCCTACAAAAACACAATGCAACTCCTTCTGACCTTCTCTGTACTTCTCCATCAACACTGTCAGAGCAAACATCACATCTGTAGTGCTCCTTCCCGACATGAAACCATACTGCTGATCACTAATCATCATGTCCCTTCTTAACCTAGCTTCCACTACTCTTTCCCATAACTTCATGTTGTGACTGATCAATTTAATCCCTCTGTAGTTACTACAGCTCTGCACATCACCCTTATTCTTAAAAATCGGTACCAAAACACTTTTTTTCTCCATTCCTCAGGCATCCTCTGACTTTCCAAGATTTCATTAAACAATCTGGTTAGAAACTCCACTGCCATTTCACCTAAACACCTCCATGCTTCCACAGGTATGTCATCTGGACCAGCAGCCTTTCCATTCTTCATCCTATTCATAGCTATCCTTACTTCCTCTTTGCTAATCCATTGCACTTCATGATTCACTATCCCCACATCATCCAACCTTCTCTCCCTCTCATTCTCTTCATTCATCAACCCCTCAAAGTATTCTTTCCATCTGCTCAACACACTCTCCTCGCTTGTGAGTATGTTTCGCTCATTATTCTTTATCACCTTTACCTGCTGCACATCTTTCCTAGCTCGGTCCCTCTGTCTAGCCAATCGGTACAGGTCCTTTTCTACCTCCTTTAGTGTCCAACCTTTCATACAACTCTTCATATGCCTTATCCTTACCCTTTGCAACCTTGTAAATAACAAATCCAGAATGTTTTTGTGTTCTATTTGTATATTATCTGCTGCAGCTGTCCTCTTGTTTTACCACATTTTGAGAATGTGAATATCTATATATGTTTTGTAACTTGTTATAAATGTATGATTGCAACTTATTTTAATTGGCATTTGTTTATAATCTTAGAAGTTCTTGAATATCTTGTTATTTGTTCTACTGTTCTGCTTTGTACTATTACTACAATTGCTGCCCTATGGGCTTCGGTCATGGCTGAAAAGGGTCTGAGGACCAGCCCACCTACCCAATTATCAAATGTAATAAATAAAATAAATATGGTTAGTGAGTCACTGTCTCATCATTTGATACGGATGACTGATATGTTGTAGTTCTCTCACATGCAAAATGCAAACAAATTGTAACTAACTTAAACATCTTAAAGATGCAGCTGGGCCATTGTTTTTGCCCTTTTTTTTCAGTAAAATTATTTTATTTCAGATAAATGACGCACCAAACAAGAGTAACACTAATTCAAGTTTTTTGCAGTGAGGAATGATATGGAAAAACAAGATAATTTGTTTCATATTCAGAATAATAACTAACAATTAGAAATGACATGGTCATCCAACATTATAATTATCTGATGTGTTTGTTTTAAATTAATCCATATATATAAAGCTTCTTTATCTCATATGACCTTAAAGATAAAATAGTAATTTCTCTGAAATATTAATAATGGCTAAATGTATACATTCTTTAAAGCTTTGTGCTAATTTTTTTTTTCCAATTTAATGTAATTATTCTCACTATTGCAAGTAAGGTCCACAATAATGAATCATCTTATGGATTAATACAAAGAGGAATATAAACATTGATTTAAAAATCAGAAATAATACACTTATCAGACCATAAAGTTTGAAGAAAGGTTTGAAATTATTCCCAATAATCCTTATTTTTGAACATTGGTTTGTAACAAATGCAGGCAAAGTGGACTCATCACAGGCAAATACCCAAATGCCTTGCTCAGAAAATTGTGTTGTTTCATAGTTTCATAGTTTCATAGATTCATACTAGGCTAACTGCCCTTGCGAGCCATTTTAAGCCTAGACAATTATCCCTTGTGAGACTCAAACCCTGCACCTTGTGTTTGTAAGGCAAACACCTCAACCATTAGGCCACTCTCCCAAGTAAAATATTAGATTATTTAAGACAGACTTGTGTATTTCTTTTTTTTTTTTTTTTTTTTAATAAGAGGGACTATTGTAAGTCATAAAAATACAATGTTAGAATTGAAAAGTTATTAATTCTCCCTCGCAAATGACATTTTGTATAGTTTTAATTATATAAATGTTTGTAAATGCTAACAAGTTTTGTATACAGATCTTATTATTTAAAACACTTACCTGTATAATCTTTCACAGAAAGAAATCAATATTAGGATTTGTCAGTCTGCAAATTTCATCAGATTTGTTTTTTACCACAAACATTTACCTGTTTTTCCCTTGGGGGTAAATAAAATAATGCTTCATAAGAATAAGTAGAATCATAAACATTTATTATACAAAATCAAAGCCGAAATCAGTACTTGTATTCTTTAAAAGTGATGTTTTGTCATGATTATGTAATTGGAGATAGAAAAATATTATAGAATACTGAAGAAAAATTAAACTAGAAACTGAATATTTTTTTAAGACAAATGCCCAGATAATTTATTCAGGCTTTGTTACTATGAAATGGTATACCATATAACCATGTACATAAAATGACCAAAAAATAAAATGAATAAGTCAGATTCATAATAAATAATGAGTTTGTATATAAAAAAAACAAAATAAGAGCAGATATGTTAAGAAACTAATTTATCTGCACAAAAACAGTAAGACTTTCCAGGGTCTATATTATAACATTGAAGTTTTAAAACTTCAAATGTTATAATATCGAACCCTTTAGAGCAAAAGCTGATAATAGCAAAGCCTTGGAACATCGACATTTTACCTAGGGTAAGATTTTGGTGGTCCGTTCCGTGGCTTCGCTATTTACAGAAATGTGGTGTGATGGTTACGGACTGTGTTTAGGGAAGTGAGCGAACGGAGGTTACGGATTGGATTCAGGTAAGTGTGGTGCAATGGTTATGGACCGGGTTAAGGTAAGTGAGCGAACGGACTGGGATAAGGTGAGTGTGCGGTAGTTAAGGACTTTAGGGTTAGGGCGCGGGTGAGGTGAGTGTGCGGTAGTGACGGACACGGGTGAGGTGAGTGTGCGGTACTGACGGACATTAGGGTTAGGGGCGGGTTAAGTGAGTTAGGGTTAGGGGCACGGGTGAGGTGAGTGTGTGAGAGTTACGGACCTTAGGGTTAGGGTTTGGGTTAAGTTAAGTGGATAGATAGTAGTGTATGTACAGTTTAGTGTAGGGTTAGATGTAGGATTTTAAGTGTGTTTGTGGATTGCATTTGTTTTGGTGTGCTTGTGTTGTGTGTGTATGTTTCTTGGAACAGCAAATTTTTTCCCTGGGAAAAAATTTGCTGCTCTGAGTGTTCGATGTTATGATTGTTCGACTGAAATGGGTCGATATTATAACATTCAAAATTTTGAGCATTCGATGTTATAATATAGACCCGCATTTCCATATACTATACACTTCATCAAACCTTTAGTCTTATTGTGACACCCCAAAAAAAGTAAGCCAAATAACCTGAATTGAGAAAGCAACCTTTGAAAAACAGGCAATAATAAAGATTCTACACATTGTCCTAAGCTTATGGGTAGTTCTTGTAGCCATTGCAATGGAACTAAAAGAGAAGGCAGCTGTTAAGCTGCTCACATCTTTAGTGTAGTAGCCACAAAGCTACAGTACAAAAGCATTGACATTGTCAGTATATAAGCCATTAGGTCTTAGCCTGTGACAAATAGTATGACTTGTGTGCAGTAAGAGAGAACTATGTGGGACATAGGATGAGAAGAAGGTGATTCCTCAATTACCATGTCTACTTTAAAGCCATTCTTTGTTGCTGACAGCAAAAAGGATAATTGTAGAAGTGCAAGACCTCATGTTTGTAATTCCATAAAGGATTTGTGTGAATGGCCTGTCTTGCTATGCTATTCTTATGTACTTCAACCAAGTTAATGCATGTCTTATTGGCTCTGTCTGTGGAACTGCACAGATCCAAATCCTATGTGCACCCTGCTTTCAAATTTGAACTGCGACATAACAGTTTGCAGCAGCCACACTATAAAGGAGTACTCTTTTTTTTTTTTTTTTTTTTTTTTATCATTTGACAGCTAAGATGTTGCAGTAATTTCTGGAATCCCACTCTAATAGTGCCAGAAACCTTTCCAATAGTTAAGATTAATATATCTGGGACTAATGCAGCAGAACCATACATCCACCATATGTCTCAAACTCTTAGATCAAGAAATCTGGACAAAGCCATAAATAATTGGGGGACAAAGGCCCAAAAATAAGGATGATTTTTAAATATTGTTCTTACAAACTTAGAAAGTTGATTGAATAACAGGTTTTGTGTTAGCATGAATTTTCTGAGTGGTATGAAGTCTGAAACTCTGTCTGTCATTATTTTTTAACGTCATCCTTTAATGACTTGTCAATGATTTGCCAGAAAACCACAATTTTATGAAAAATGGCCCAAAGATATGAGGCAAAAATCTGGGTATTCTGTGAAAATCTGTACGGTTGAGAGGTATGGTTCCAACATGCTGAGCATACTTTAAAATATTTTAGATATTTAAGTAAGGATGATGCCTTTGAGATTTCTCAGTGTAGAAATACACACCTAAAAGTGTCATTGCTAGCTGCCTACTTGACATTTTCAGGTGCATCTCTTTAGCCAAGATAAAGTGAGTTTTTGCAGATGTAAAATACTGCCCAGCTATTTAGTTCCTGCTTGGATTTTTTTAAATTTATTGTTTACTGGAAAATGTACTTCTCCAGTTGTATTAACAGCAGAGGGAGGGATGTTCTTGCAAGATACCAGCAAGAGACAGAGGTTGTGTGTGTGTATGTAATATATATATATATATATATAAATATATATATATATATATATATATATATATATATATATATATACATATATATATATATATATACATATATATATATATATATATATATATGTATATATATATATATATATATATATATATATATATACACACACACACACACGCACAAGTGTGCACACACCGACACAGTCAATTGGTTGGCTTTAGAGGAATTTACATTTGAATTGTCACAAGTGACAAAAAAGGTAAAAGAAAAAGAGGACATTGCTGAACAGTACATTGCAATTTTTGGATATGCTAGTGCAAAATCTTGAAATGTGTTTTAGAACAGGGGAATTGAATATTAAAGTAAAGTAGTTGCATCTAACTAGTTAGACATGATTCTGTTTTATCCACAGCAGCTGAGAAAATTGTTTCAAAAGATATTTGAGTGATATATGCAGTATGCAAGCACTGTAAACTGATTCCTTTGTAAAATAAGTGTTTAGAACTATTCACTTAATGGTAGATGATCCATTATGGAGCCTTTGCAGCCATAATCTTAGACCATAGACTTTTTGATTATGTACAAATTATAGTTCTTACATGTGTGATAGTAAACATCTCTGAGTATCACTTATTTTCTAATACAACAATATAAGGAATAAAAGGTCATTTCATTTTGTTTAAACTTAAAATTACAGGAATCACATTTTTTTCAGTATCAAAGTATTTCACATGTATCACATATAAACATATGAGAGAGAAAATTCTTAAAAACTGGTACAGTACCATTATTAAAAAATGCTTAAAACTTTCTTAAAAAGTATGCTCTTAAAAACATGTATTTATACTTTTTTGAACATGAAGTATTTCTATGATTAACTTAGTTTTAGATTTTTTTTTTATTATTGTAGAGTAAAATTAGCTGTGGTGAGTATTTACCCAGATTTACTTTTATTAAGATTTCTAGTTAATGGAACCGTTTACTAAAACATTAAATGCACATCATCTGAGTAGGCGATGCCTCATCATACAGTGCAAAGATGACTTGTGGTGTTCCCTGGGTATCTGTGCTGCTTTCCCTCCTGTTTGATGTTTATTTCTCTGACTTCAAAGATGTAAATAGTAATCTCTGTTGTACCAAGTTTACTGATGACTGAAAGCTAGGTGTAGTAGTCAAGTTCTTCCATGGTGCATTTGTCTACAAAATGAACTAATGCAATATAATACCTGGTGCAAAAAAAAAAAGTTTAAACTTAATGTCAACGAAAGCAGCACCATTCTCTTTGGAAAACGACAAGTGAATGCAACCTGCACCATTGATAGAACAACCTTATCAAGCAAGACAGTGATTATAAATCTGGGTGCTTGGGTATACAGTTCTTACTTTGATCTTTGTCTGGTCACTGTACTCAGGAAATTCTTCAATGGTTTATAATTTATCATCAACGGTATCATAGGTTCATAGGTAGATACTAGGCTATCTGCCTTAGGGCATTTATAAGCCTAGCCAGAGTGTATTTGGCTTCCGCCTCCATATTAGATTAGTCTACTGTGCCTCTGTAAAGTAGGTCACAGAAGGTACCCTTTTAAGATTAGTTTACTGTGCCTCTGTCTAGCAGGGACACAGAAGAGATCCCAGGGGTGAATTTGCGATTTCCCATCCATGCGTCCAGATTTCGCTTGAAGAGGGTCAGCGAGGGGCTATGTCTAACATGAATTGGATTCTATTCCAGAGTGAGGGGAGCCTCTGGGAAATTAATCTGTCCCTCCAGTATGTCCTATTTATTTTTGTGTTGAGGTTTAGGTCCCTGGAGTGTGTAGCTCTACGGGACTTGGATTTTTTGAGGTGGAGCATGTCCATTAATTCTGGGTTTGACATGGCTTTGTACGTCAGGCATAGATCACTTCTGAGTAGGCGGTAAGCAACTGAGTAGAGCTGGAGTTTCTTTAGTCGAGCTGCATAGGACATCTGTTTGTAGCCCATGATCCTCTTGGTGAGGTACTTTTGGGGTCTCTCCAGTTGCTGCAGGTGTCTGGTAAGGTACATCCTAAAAGGGGCATTGTATTCAATTATGGGCCTGATGAGTAGAGGGGCACAATGACCTCTCTTGATCTAGATGCGAACCCTTTCGTGATAAGTTGGGCTATATAGAAGGTCTTTCTAACCACTTTGGCAACGTGATTATCAAAGGAGAGATTACTATCTACGTTGGTCCCCAAATCTCTAATTACGTCTCCATTACTTAATGGATTACCACCTATGTGGTAATTTGTGGGCACCTTGTTTTTCCCAAAGGGGATGACTATGCACTTTTTAGCATTCAGCTTGAGGCCGTGGCTCTGGCACCAAGCATCTGTCTCTGTGAGACCCTTTTGGAGGATGCTTGTGTCAGCTGGAGATTTGATTATGGCCCCCAGTTTGCAGTCATCTGCGAATTTTGTCAGCCATAATCCCCCTGTGTTAGCCTAAACGTCAGAGAAGTATATACCGAACAAGAGAGGTCCCAGAACTGAGCCCTGTGGGATGCCACTTGTAACTGATTTGGATTCGGACATGGCACCTGCGATTCTGACCATATGGGTTCTATCTCTGAGCCAGTTTGCAACCCATCTTGTGATATAGGGGTTGAAATTTAAGCTGGTAAGCTTATTTATGATGCCCGAGTGGGGTATTATTGTGTCGAAGGCTTTTGCGAGGTCCAGGTATGCTGTGTGGACTACCTTGCCCTCATCTATGGCTTTAGTAACTGTTTCAAAGAAATCAACTAGGTTTAAGAGGCAAGATCTGCCCTTAAAGCCGAATTGGGTAGGGTCCAGTGTCTGGAGGCTCCCAATGTCTTTGTTTATGAGTTCCGTGATAATACGCTCCATAGCTTTACAGACCAGACAAGTCAGGCTTATGGGGCGATAGTTTCTGGGGTCCGTTGTGGCACCACCTTTGTGGAGTGGGACCACTGTAGCTGTACGCCATTCTTTGGGTACTTATCCTATACTAAGGCTAAGTTTGAACAGTGACTTAATGTGAGGGTTCAGTTCTTCTTGGAGCTCATGTAAGACACAGCCTGGGACACCGTCCAGTCCCATAGATGCTGTGTTTTTTGCTTTGGAGAGGGCAGCTTTCACCTGTGCATCTGTGATGTCAGGGAGGTTACATTCAGTTGGGATAGGCATTTGCTCCTTTGGGGGGGAAGGGGGGGAGAAGTTTGCGCTGAATCTGTCTGCCAGGATGTTGGCTATGTCTGTTGGTTCGGTATATTTTGTACCATTATGCAACAATTCTTAATATCTGGGAGTTTCCGCCCATGTTCCTGACATAACTAAAGAAGGCCTTGTGATTATCTTTAGTGTCTAGGGCAATTTTTCTTTCGAAGCTGGCCTTTGATGATTTTATGAGAGATCGAAGTTTCTTGCTAATACTGATCAGAGATGCCTTCCCTTTTTGGGATTTTGCTTGGTCATGTAGTAGCTTCCTCCTTCTGTTGTATAGCTTATTTATGGCCGGGGTCCACCAGACCAGTCTCCTGTTTTTGGAGGAGTAAGTCTTGGTTTTATTTGGGATAGCACGATCCATGCATTCCTGCAGGTGCTCATAGAATGCATTTATAAAGGATTCTGTGGAATGGGCTGTATTATCCTCTGGCCCAGGGGCTTTGAAGGATTCCACCTCAGTCTTGAGAAGTGCAAAGTTGGCTTTTGAGAAATTCCTTACAATGATTTCCTTGGCTGGGGGTGGGGACGGAATATGGATGTCCAGGGAAATTTGTTTATGGTCTGATCTTGCCAATGAGGGGTTTACCTCTGGTGTGGAACATAGAGTTCCCATGTTGGTGATGACCAGGTCCAATATGTTATTCCCTCTTGGAGTGGTGACCAGTTGTTCCATTGCGTTAGAGTTTATAAATTCAAGGAACCATTGGGTGAGGGTGTTTGGGCTTGAGTAGTTTTCCCAGTCAATGTTTGGGTAGTTGAAGTCACCCAATAACATAGTGTTTGGAGAGACTTACATATTCTCCAATATTCTCAGGTATGCCAGTTGGGGTTCCTGTAATAGGGAGGGTGTTCTGTAGCAGGCTACAAACTGAAAGGCAGTTTTGCCCGCTGTTAGTTTCACATGGATGGTTTCCGATGCTTCGTGCAGTGCCACTAACCTGGAGGTGTAGGTATCTTTGAATATAGATACTCCCCCTCCTTTTGTGCTTCGGTCTGAGTTTTGGGGCCGAAACACGTGGTATGAGTTATAACCTGGTAGTACTGGGGTGCTCTCAGGAGCCTTGAACCAGGTTTCTGTTACTGCACAGACATCGATTTTCTCCATACTGAGAAGAGCCTCGAGTGCGTGCATCTTGAGGTTTAGACTTCTGGCATTGAGTAGCATTACCTTTAGTTTTTTAATCCTTGGGTTGTCTATGGAGGTGGGTTTGTCCTTTGAGCCTTGCCTAAAAAAGGCACTATGGGGGTGGCAAGAGCCTTGGCCAGTATACGAAAGCCTAAGGGTGACAGGTGCAAGCTGTCCCTAGCAAAGCAACGTGGCTTGTCGAGCATGTCATCCCAGGCTGACAGACACTGGATCCCCTTTGAATGACACCAATACTTTAGCCAATTGTTGAAACTGATCATTTTGTCTTTATACTGTGGCATCATTCGTGGTGAGGGCAAGATGCTACTCAAGGTCAGGGTCATACCAGCCTGGGCTACATGGTCAGAGAGCTCCACTATGTCTCTCTTCATGTAGTCCAGGGAGGTACGTCTCAGGTCATTCACACCAGCATGGACAATGATGGAGTCATACTTGTACTTGCTTTGGAGTGATCTGAGTGCTTGCATTATGTGGCAGATCCTGGCACCCGACAGGCAGCTTACAGTGACTTTCTCCTTGTTCAGTCTGGTGAGTGGGACGTCACTGTGCCGGACAATAGTGTCCCCTATAACAAGGGTATTGGGTGTGTTGTTTGGCCTTAAGGGCTGTGACTGTGAGGCACACTGATTTTGTGAGATATGTGATTCATGGTTATTGTTGAGGGGTGTTCATCTCCTTATATGTTGCTTTGGTCAGACTTATGATTGAATATAATACATCCTTTGGTATGTAGCTGACAAGACACTTTAAACAACTTCAAAAGCCAAAGTGGTTCCTAACAAAGAGGATAACTGATCTCAAAAATCTTAACTACTAGGAAAGACTGGAATCCTTGTCGCTGTGCTCAGTGTCTTATATGTTTTTGAGGGTAAATCAGTACCTCACTTACTGTGCATTTAGGGATCCAATTATCATGGGTGCTGGAACCACAGAGCCAGGGGGAGCCCCCACCACTTTTACAGCTGTAAGATGTGCCAGTAAAAATGAATAAAGTGGAGTTTTAACGCTAATGTGGATTCGCACGTGGAAGTTAAACTAGCTGGTCTTGTTCTCTTATTGCTCTGTGTTACAGGAGTTATGCTGCCTCTGTGCTGCCAGAGCCAGAGTTATGTCAGTAAGGAGAGTTTTGTTCTTTTATTTGCAGGAGTTATGCTGCACCCCTGTGTGTCTGTGTGTGTCTGTGTGTGTGTCTGTGTAAAATTCCCCAGTTAGGTATACATGGTGGTTAGTGTTACTCAGGCTCAAACAAGAGCCTGAATTCTCCACCAATACCACCACTTGTGATTCAGGGAGTTGTCTATAGCTCTCAACTGTACAGATTTTCACAGAATATTTGGCTCACAGGACTGTTCCTCTTAAAATGTGTGGTTTTCAGGCAAATCTGTGAGAACTGAATTCATTAAATAATGATAGCCCTTTAAGTTTCAGTCTTCCTATCTTTCAGGAAACACATGGTAACACAAAACACTTTATTTTAGGAACTTTCTAAGATCATACAAGCAATATTTAAAATGTGTCCCTGGTTTTGGGCCTTTGCCCCTCCCGAAAAAAATTTTGGCTTTTTCCAGATTTCTTATGCTGCGAAGTTCAGAGATTTAGTTGAGTGTCAAGTGGATTTTACAAGAAGCTGAAAGCTTCAGAGGAAGGGAAGTGTAGTGCTACTTATGCTAAATCATTTGTGGTGTTAGCAGCACAACAGGTACTATACTTGCTTTTGATGCAGAAGGCTGTGGGTTCTACTCCCACAGTATGCAGATGGATTGCTGATACTGCACTGTGTTGTACTTAAAAGGGAGTGGATGCTGCAGTCATATGAATGTCCTCTTTGGAAGTAGTTACCTAGTAACTATGTTTCTGTTGTTAGTTTGCCATCCATTTCCCATTGCAAAATTACTAGCTTATCATTTTTTTTAATGTAGTATAGGCAATTTATTCTTCAAGGGCAACAGGCATTTTTATTTGTAGATGAACCAGTGAAATATAAAGTTGTTTGCTAGCAGCAACCTCTTCATTAGTTACAGATGCCTTTAATGTGTAATTATTTAGATACTTACTTCTGCAGAGATCGTGCATATTTACTGATATTGGTGTATTGTAATGACAGAAGTCTGAGTGGCCTTTTATGGTTGGAATTTTATGAAATGGGTAGTTTTGTCATTATTGATACATACATTTTGTTTCATTGCTTACTAGAAGACTGTTCTAAACTACAACTTTAAAACACATTCTAACAAGTGGTGCTGTATTATACAAGGAAAATAATTTGTATTAACCTGATGTATTAATTAGGAAGGTGAATCAAATAATGCATGCATGTATGCTTGCTCACAGGATGCAGAAGATCAAAATGGGGGAAGAAACCAGTCACCAATGGAGTCCCCCAGGGTTCGGTGCTGACACTTTGTTTGGCATATACATCTCAAAAGTAGAAGGAAATACCAAAGGGCTTTGGCTGAATAAGTTTGAGATGGCTGCAAGCTAGGGGCAGTAATTGAATCCCTAAATGACTTCGCCATCATGCTGGAAGGTTTGTCCCCAGCAATAACTGGTGCCAGAATCATGAATTGAAAATAAACTCCCAAGAAACATTATTTTATCCTTTGGGAAGTCATCTACTCCAGGGAACTGCCAAATTGACAATGCCCCCTGAGAACTGACCCAGTTTGGCATTTGGGAACGTGTGTGTACAGTGACCTAACTTTTGACCAACATGTGCCCAGAGTCATAAGAATGTCTTTCTATATTGCACAGCTTATAAACAAATTGATTTTGACTAGGTTAGAGATGTTATTGTCCCCCTTTACAAAGCCCTCATTAGGTCAATTATTTTGTATAATGCCCACTTTGGCATGCATCTGTCCAGACCCATGCAACAATTGGAATACCCACAGGGATACCTCACTAAAGGGTACAAGCCTTAAACAATAGGTCTTGCATGGAGCACCTCAAAGATTTATCACTATACTCAGTATCCTACAGAGTGCTTAGAGATGATGTGATTGGCATACAAGGCATCCTCCGACCTAATACAGATGGACCTGCTGAACATCAGCAAATCAAATGGCATCAGAAATACTCAGTCCAGGTATCTAAACTGAATGTTGTGGAGAGATGGATATACATCACATAGGCTACCACTGTTCCAGAACAGACTGTCCAGTCAAGTAAAGCAAAGCTCATCCCTGTCCATATTCAAATGCAACTTGGATGTAAGGATGAGTAATAGAAAATGTACTCCAGGATTGCCCCTCATACCACTAATGGATAAAGGCAGTTCCTAAATGCTGCAGCCCTTACATGGGTCCCCTCAAATTATCTATAGTATGATCACATTTATTCTCACTAGGGCTAATGTACAGTTATTAGCCTTGGGAAAGGTAAGACCAATCAAGAAATGTTAATTCAAGCACCAAAAGGACATTGGCTAAGTTTAAAATGTCCTCCAAATGAACCTATGCTGTGGCAGTAAATAGTTTTAAAAAAATGCCCTTTTTAGATCACTAAGTGCCCCTCTCACCCTCTGCCCCCCACAGTCTTCAACAGCTTCCGGCGCCTCTGCTAGTGATCCTTCATCTTTTTTTTCAAAAAAAGAAATGGTGCAGCCAGTACTAGAACCAAAGATCTAAACTTTCACAAGAAAATAAATAAAACATTGTTTACCCCAAAACACTCCTCGCAGGTCGCAATATTTGATTCTTTGTCCTTTTTCACCATTATATGTGGTGCATAAAAGTACAGTTGTGTACACTTACTATAAATGTAGATGTTCAAGTGTATTCACTGTTGCATTCATTGCATTTGGGTAATCTGCTGGCAGGTTGCCCTCAGTCGGCCTGAATAACAAAGTCTTGGGTCCTGTGTCAGTTGCTGTCTCCTCTTCCATGACGTCAGGTTGTCAGGGGTATAAAACATGCAGCCAATGCCATTTTATTTAGTTTTTCTTGCCCCATATGTCAGGTGCCCCCCAAATGGGGAGCAAAAAAAAAAAAAAATATATATCTATATGTATGTACATATATATATATATATATATATATATATATATACATATATATATATATATATATATATACATATATATATATATATATATATATACATATACATATATATATATATATATATATACATATATATATATATATATATATATATATATATACATATATATATATATATATATATATATATATATATATATATATATATAGTAAAAATATATAAATGCACTTGTAGAAACAAACTTTACCTTCAACTAAAAAGCAAATATACCACAAAGGCTTTTGAGTATAGTGAAGGAAAGAAAAGGTATAGAATTGGGGGATGGCTGGTGGGTAACCCGGACTGCAACAGTGAATCCACTCAAACATCTACATTTATGGTAAGTGTACACAACTGTACTATGTTCTTCGTGTTTCACTGTTGCAGTCATTACATTTGGGTAGAATCCCAAAACTATGGATGGGAGGATGGAACTAAACAGCATTAGGAGCAGCTATAAGGCCCTGCAGGACTGCAGTGGCAAAGCCTGCCCTGGATTTGGAGAAGAGAGGTAAATGATAATGCTTTGTAAAGGTATGAACAGAGCTCCAAGTAGTAGCTTCTAGAATGTCTTTGGTTGGGACCCCTCTGAGAAAAGCTGCTGAAGTAGAGGCAGCCCTGGTGGAATGTGATCTGATCCCCTTGGGCACAGGTTTACCATGGTGCAAATAGCAGAAAAGAATGCAGTGGCTTATCCATTTAGAAATAGTCTGCTTTGATATAGCCTTCTCCTCTGATCCTGCAGCAAATGCTACCAGTAGTTGCTTGATTTTCTTAGAGATTTGGTCCTGTTTAAGTAGAATCTTAGTTGTCTGTGGGCATCCAATGAATGCAGAATCCGCTCCCACTTGTCCTGCGGATTTGGCTAAAATGTTGGCAGGTGAATGGTCTGGTTAAGAGCCACACTGGATACCACCTTTGGCATAAAAGAAGGATTGGTCCTGAGGGACACCCTGTCCGGGTAAAATATAATGAAAGGCTCCACTGCCATGAGAGCCTGTAGTTCTGAAACCCTTCTTGCTGAAGTGACTGCCAAAAGAAAAGCTGTTTTCCAAGATAGAAATTTTATATCCGCAGTAGCTGCTGGTTCAAAAGGAGGCAGGGTGAGTTTTCCAGCACAAAACTGAGGTCCCATGCAGGAGTTGGTGCTCTTCTGGGAGTCCTTAAAATTTTGGCCCCTCTAAGATGCTGTTTAAGCAGTGGATGAGAAAAGAGGGGAGGCTCTTTGTTGTAATGAGCTGAGATGGAAGAGGCATGGATTTTTATTGATGAAAAACATAGGCCCTTGTCAAGCATCTCAGTTATGTATTGTAAAATCTGAGGAATATTGGGCTTTGATGTCTATTCCTTGTGCTTGGTTCCAAGCACAAAATCTCTTCCATTTATCAGCATGAGATTTTCTAGTACTAGACCTTCTGGCTTCCAAAATGACATCCATCACAGATTTACTGAGAGGTGTGGTTTGAATAATTAGTTGATTAGCCATGCTGCCAGGTTCAGAGTTTGGAGCTGAGTGTGCAGAATTTGATAGTTCTGCTGAGACAGTAGATGAGGCATTTGAGGCAAGTACCATGAAGGGAAGGTGTGACATATTCCTCAGAAGTGGGTCCCAGTGCTGGCGAGGCCAGTCCAGAGCAATTAGGATCATTTCTGGTTTTTCCTGTCTGACTTTTAGTAAGACCTTGGAGAATAGAGGCAGAGGGGGAAAGGCATAGACTGATAGGTTTTTCCAGCTGAAGAATAGGGCATCCACTTTACATGCTTTTTTGTGTTGAGTTCTTGTGCAGAATTTGTCCAACTGATAATTTTGGGGAGAGGCAAATAGATCTATGTCTGGGCTCCCCCATTTCTGTGCTAACATGCTGAAGATTTGTGGATCCAGTTTCCATTCATGCGGGTCCATAAGATTTCTGCTTAGGTCGTCTGCCAGAGTACTTTGTTTTCCTGGCAGGGATTGAGCTTGAAGATGTATTTGGTAAGTCAAGGCTGTGTTCCACAAGGCCATGGCTAGTCTGCAAAGTGGGTAGGAATGTGTACCCCCCTGCTTGTTTATGTATCACATAACTGTGGTGTTGTCCGTCTTTATCAGTAGTTGTCCTGGATGAAGTAAGTCCTTGAAGGCTGTCTGAGCATTCTGAACAGCTAGCATTTCTTTCTGGTTTATATGCAGATGCATTTGGTTTGGGCTTCATTTGCCCTGAATGCATCTCCCTGCCAGATGAGCCCCCCCCAAGCATAGTCTGATGCCTCTGTAGTTAGGGTTTGGATGGCAGGGGGTAGAGTGAATGACAGTCCCTTGTTTTGGTGACATGTCTCTGCCCACCAAAGAATCTCCTGTTGTAGGCAGGGAATGAGAGGAATCATTATTTCCAGGCTGTGACAATGTTGACTCCATAAACTTTTTAGGTACCATTGAAGTTTCCTCATATGCAGTCTCGCATATGGAATTAGTAGAATGCAGGATGCCATGTACCCCAAAGCCTGCAGAATTTGTCTTGCAGATAACTGGGCTTTTATTGCCATTTGTTTGAAGTATGTTGTCAGTTGTCTTTGTTTGTCTGGCGTGAGGTAAGCCATCTGGGCAGTTGTATTCAAGCTTGCACCCAGGAATGTAATTATTTGAGAGGGTACCAGTTGTGATTTCTTTTCATTTATGGTGTACCCTAGGCATGGTAGAAGCCTTTATACAAACGCCAGATGTTGAAGAATGTCCTTGTCCTCTGCTTGAATGAGACAATCATCCAGATAAGGATAAATTTGAATGTTTCTTTGTCTGCAGAATGCAATTACTGGTGTCAGGCACTTTGTAAAGACCCTGGGTGCAGTAGATAAGCCAAAGGGCAGTGCAGAGAATTGGCAATGCAAAAAACCTGCTTTGAAGCGGAGGTATCTTCTGCATTATTCCCTTATTGGGATATGTAGGTATGCCTCTTAAGTCTAGAGTTATTAACCAAGCATTCTTGCCTAGCATAGGTAGTAGCTGTTGTAAAGTCAGCATTTTGAATTTTGGAATGTCCAGAAACGTGTTCAGAATTGATAAGTCCAGTATTGGATGCCATGAATTGTCTTTTCTGGGTACCAGGAAAAGTCTTGAATAAAAACCTTGTCCTTTTTGAATAGCCCCCATATCCATGAGGGACATGACTTGTTTCTGGGCCTTTGCCCACTGGTTTTGTGGCATATCCGGCCATCCGTTTGGTATTGGCAAAGTATGGAAATAAAATCTGTACCCCTAGGATACTATGTTTAATACCCACTTGTCCTGGGTAATTAACTGCCAATTTTGAGCATGAAGTGCTAGTTTCCCCCCCAAGGGGGCTGCCAATATACAAGTGCTTGGAGATGGTAGAGGAAAGTCATTGAGACTGCTTACTGTAGGGTTGTGCTTTATTTCCTCCAGATTTAGAGGTGGAGGCACCCCATTGCTTCGAACTGTAAGAACCCTGTGATTGATATCTGGAGCCTTTTGAGCACCTGGATTTGCCCTGAGTGGCTCTGTTGGACACAGGAAAGGACCAATTTTTAGTAGGACAGTGCCTACTGAACCTGGGTGGCTGCACTTGCATGAAATCTTTTACAGTTTGCATAGATTTAGCTTTGTCTTCCATTTTCTTCAAAACCTCTAATGCCTTATTACCAAACAGAGTATCATGCTGCAAAGGGGTATCCAGCAATTTAGCTTTAACATGATCAGGCAGATTTTGCTCCTTGAGCCAGGCATGCCTTCTAATCACAGATCCAGTAACGGCGGCCCTACAAGAGGCCTCCAAGGAATCAAAACCTCATTACAAAGTATGCTTTCCAACCTGTTCTACTAAATGCAACAAATCCTGTAACTCTTTATTTTCCACACAATCAGAAATCAACATCATTATCTGTTTCAGTAAGCCCATAACATGCTGTTGATATTTAAGCATATGAAACTGGTAGTTTAAAGCCCTGATTGCCAAGGTTGCAGACGTATAATCCTTCTTACCCAATCTATCCAGCACCCTGGAATCTCTATCAGAAGGGGTAGGATTGTTTGTTGTAGAAGCCTTTACACCCTTGGGATGCTGAGAAATAGTCTCAGGATCAGCAGCAGGATTTTTGAAAAGAATTTGTGGGAGTCAGGAACCCTGTAATATCTGTCTGGCTTACTAGGAGCCGGAGGCAGGGAATCAGGAGCCATGCTTGATTCTGAGAACACATCAACAATGTCTAATACAGGAGGTATTGCCAAAGGCCTATGCTGAGGAGGAAGAAGAAGGAAATCCCTAAGCCTCTTTCTTGATTCAGAGATGTCCTGACTCTCCCAATGAAAATGTTCTCTTAAAGTATGCAAAGTCTCTCCAAAAGAGTAATCCTCAGGAGGAGATGCAGATGGGATGGATTCCTCTGCATCAGAATCCTAATAGGGTGGTATAGAAAATTCCTAATCAGAAGAGGAATCAGAAGAAATGGAAACCTGATCTGAAGATTCATAATCAGTGCTTTTCCTAGGCCTCTTAGCAAGGGGGGGGGGGGGGGGTTGGGAACCCCTGATCAAGGTAATTAAATCCTCAGCCATTTTGATCATCTGTGTTTTAGGCATAGGGACCTGATCATGTGGCTCATGAGTCATTTTATTAGACATAGAAGTTGTTTATGACTTTGTTTTTGTTGCTGGCATCTGTTTAATATAAAAATGTTGAGGTCTGAAAACACCCTCAGAAGCCGGTGCCTGCTCAGTGGCTCTGGACCCATCCAAGGGAGAGACATCCGCGGGTTCAATACTCTGAGAATCTCGTGGCATACCATACATCGAATGGGTCTCTGTAGAGGCTTGCGACTCAAAAGTAGTGGGTATCAAGGGCTGCAAAAGCGCCTCACTGAGTACCGGCGACTGGCTTAGGAGAAACTTCGTCGTCGGTTTTGGACCTTGACAGTCTGTCTCTTTCTTTGTGTTTTTTGTGAACTCCGGTAGTCAGATTGCTAACCGACATTTCAGGATAGTTAAATCTTGAACCGAAATATTTAGAAGCAAAAATATACCGACGCTTAATAGTGTGTTGGTTAAATTTAGCACAAAACCGACAGCAAGACATGTTGTGATCAGGGCCTAGGCAAGGAATACAGTACAAATGAAAATCCTTATGAGGTATTTGCATCCCACAAGTAATACAAATATTAACTTTTACTGACATCAGTAAGGAGCAAGAAAAAGTTTCCCCAACGGGGTACTTATCTTTAGTTTGAAGACTTTGGTTCTGAAACTCAATTACGAAAATTGCAGGAGTCTGCTGACCGGCACTTGTGAACTGCTTCTGCTTCGAGCACCGCGTGGCAAGAAAGACTGAATAAAATGGCGTTGGCTGCATGTTTTATACCCCTGATGACCTGACGTCATGAAAGAGGAGACAGCAACTGACGCAGGACCCAAGACTTTGTTATTCAGGCTGACTGAGGGCAACCTGCCAGCAGAGTACCCAAATGCAATGACTGCAACAGTGAAACATGAAGAACATCTGCTGATTTACAGTTTCACCCAATCAACAAATGTTTTCAGTCTCCTCTTAGAATGGTGTCATGCATAAAATGATGCCACTGAAACTTAGTGATATTTAAACACAATGACAGCAACTCAGGGAAAATGTGACATGCACCCATAGACTTTAATGGATGCGTGTTGTGCCTGCACAAAGATGCATCCATGAAAGTTTGTGGAAGATTCCTAAGATGACATCATTGAATAAAATGTTAAATTTGGGCTGTAGTTTCAATAAAAAGTTCACAAATATTTTTATTAAAAATATGGCACAAAATTAATAAGTTTGTACTAATACAAGATTCTTCATGGAACTCAACTCTATAATGGACTATTAAAGTGATGTGACAAAGCACTTTAACTTTGACAGCTATGATATTAAAGGAAATTTTACTCCACCCATGTATACGACTATTTCACAGATTCCACAGTCCCAGCCACCCTGTATAATTACTATGGAAAAAGTCCTTTCATCCCTCTGAAAAGCTATGAGCACCTGATCAGAGGCCCTGATAACATTGCACGTCACCTTACTGTGTCAGTATGAGATTTGCCATATTTACATCCCTATTTAACCTCTTTAATGCAAGCATCTCCGCTGGTTCCATTCCAGAAGTTTGAACAGCACTGACTTCAATACCTTTACACTGTGGTGGCCCAACACAGAACCTAGTAACCTTAGACCAATTAGTGTCATATGAAAAGATCTGGAACTCATCTCTGACCTCATTAACCTTGATGTCATAACCCTCCACCTTCATCAGTATGGCTTTGTGAAAGGCAGTCACTGCCTTTTTAACATTGTTAAATCATACGAATGATTCACTGAAGCATTTATATAGTGTATAAAGCATAACTAGACTTGGCCAAAGTGATATTACTTTTCATGCAAATATCCTTGACAGTATTGTAAATTTAAATATAAATTGAAATGGTGCATGTTTTTTTCTTAACTAGATTGAGAAAATCCATGTGGTTAGTCACAGGTGATGACAAAACCTATGGGGTTAGAGTTGTAGGTGTCACTTCTAAAAGCAAAAATGTTACTAGAGGTATACCAGTGGGCTCAGTGCTGGGCCCCCTGATTTTGCATATATTTCTCAGCCTTTTATATAAGCACTCCTGACATGTGATTATCTAAGTTTACAGAAAAGTGTAAATTGCATGTTCAATTCCAGTGAGTCACTATTGCTCAAACTTGGAGTTGACTATGTTAACAATTGATTCAAGGACAATGTTCTCCAACTAAATATGAAAAATATAGTACAGTTCATTCTGATGTAAAAAAAACATTTCCACATCATACCATATGAGGAACACACACCCCCAATCAGATACTGTTGTAAGAGAGTGAACACTCTTTTATTGATTCTTTATATTCTGACCATCATGTCTTCATAGTGAAACAGTAATCCTTCCGTCGGGCTCACCTAATCTCCAGAGGTATCACCTGTAGAACCAAGGAAACCTTAATTCGTACTCTTTTACTCATCTCTTTTCAGGCCCAGTATTGAATATAATGCCTCAGCTGGTAATACTATATTTGCTGAAGTATGACACTCTGCTTGGTAGACGTTGGACATTCATAACTAGAAAGATTATGGTTCTCAAGACCATCAGTTATCTAGTCAGACTGCCAGCCCTATAATTAGGATTTTTAGACTCTCTTATGATCTGTGATTAGCCTTTTGAGGCAAGAGAGAAGCAAATCTTCACATTCTATTCCTTTCTAAAAAAAAAAAAAAAAAAAAAGTGAGAGAAAAGTTTCCTCAAAAATTTGATTACGTGACCTAAACCTTCATAAGTAGCTAAATAAGCCAAAATGGCTTAATAGTGTCAAATCCTAGTGTGTTTCCATCTCTGGAACAAGCTTAAGCAGAGTTAAACCCTTGTCACCGTCAAAGCAAATAATTGGTTGGGTTGCCTCAGTCTTCCCACTGTGTTAACTTCCCCAATGCTGAGGGAAACATTTGAATATTGTTATTGGCTACACTTGTAATGGTCTGTATACAGATTGCTAATGCTACTTATTTATGAACCAATGGACACATGACCAAAGTGTCTGGGTCTTGGCCACATCTTGGTAGCCTGCCTTGTATTTCATCACTATCTGACTTCGGCGGGCATAGTCATCTCACTCAGGTCCTTCTCTTGAACAGGCTTGTCTTGCAGTTCCAGCCCTCACTCACTGCCTCACTGAGTTGTGGCACTGCCTTGGCTGGGTGTGAATTAAGAAGCATTTGAGAATGTGGCAATCAACTTTCCATAGGTCACGGGTCTGCTGGTCACCAGTGGACAAATGTTATCATGCACTGTCTCTTCTAACGTTTTACACCAGAAAGAAACTCTGTGCTGTGAAACATTTAATACAGCTGAGTAGATGCAGCAATTACATCTCAGCTCTGCTGATGTGCACACCAAATGTCTGGGAAGCATTAGCCACACTTCTCATATACAAAGGGCGAAGAGTGATCAACCATTGAGTCTTTTTACAAAAAACAAACTATCCCCTTTGTCATCTGATGCACAACTTATATCAGTTTGTACCTGCAATACTTGATTATTAGATGCTGCAGGTTTAAGGTGGCAGGAGCTGATCACTTCACCCTATCAGCATGATCAAGCTGTACATATACACCTGTTTATTTTTTTAATAACTTACTTTTCTGACACTTCATTTTAGCCTCCAGAAATTCTTTATATTTGTCAGCTGCAGAAATGTAAGATTTATGAAGCTCCATTTTACTGAATATAGTGACCAGTGCAAGATAATATTATTTGGACGGTACTATCACTCAGCTTTTGTAGGATCCTGTCTGGTTTGTCATCTGTCCTGCAGAAAAGTGACTTGGAAATTACTACTCACAAAATGATCTTCTCCTTATGGTGAGTAAAACTCTACTTTTATAAATAGTTAACTGCAAGTACACAGTTGCCCAGAATGGAGATTATGGATTAAGCTGCCATTCCATTCAAGCTCCAAATTTCTCCACTAAATGATCTGGGATTGTTGCTCAGATCTGAACAATCAGGAGCCAAGTAAGAGAGCAATGACAGCACCCAACAGAATGATGGACTGTATCCTCAGACGGATAGACTCATGAAGCAAACAGCTAATGCTTTTGCTTGATCAGCTCCTTTTTAGGCCGCACTATGAATATTGTGAGCTGCTCTGGAGGCCATACAAGATGAGGGACATCAGGCCTCTGCAAGGACTCCAAATGAAAAGCCACTAATAGTATTTATGGGATGGTGAGGATAGAAAATGGCACTAGACACCAAAGAAGGCTGTGAAAGCATGATATTGGAGAGTAACATCATGCAAGGAAGATATGACGGTGTCATCCTGAAAAAGGAGGACCACAGGGACAATAGTGGTCATTAGGAAACAGATTTCAGGAACCAGTTATTATGTGGAAGTATTATTTTGTAGACCTATGGAATGAACTACCAGAATGGGTGATGTACAGGGAATCTGCAGAGGTATTCAAGGAAGCATGTAAAATGTTAAAAAGAGGTTTGGAGTAAGATAGAAATGGAGGAGAGGTGGAATGTTGAATTCACTTGGTACCCGGTGAAGCACAGATTAGTCGCTCGGCGGTTGCCATGGCCCGGGTCACCCGAGCACTTCGAGATTTGGAAGAATCACCTTACAATGGCAGCACCGTTTAGATTCTGCATTCCTAGGGAGGAAAACATTTCTGTGTACGAACGCAGTTAATGTCTTTGTGTTTTCCAAGCACATTCCCATTTCATTCAAAAGGCAGTTGGCATCACAGTACCGTTGGGAAAGTAAAATGTAAATGTTTCTTTATCGGTTGCAGTTTGTGTTGTGTGCAAATCTGCACGAACTGTTTACATGTCAAGATTTTTTTTAACACTTCTTAGCAAGTTGTTTAGCTTTTACTTCAAAGAGTCCTTCAAGAATGCACTTTCGAACCTGTTTGCATTTGAAGTGGTTTGTGTGTTTCGTTTGTATTTATTTTCTCTCAATGACTCTCTTTGAGGACATTCACGCACGTATCAATACAGGCAACTGACTAAGGAATTTAGTGCCTGCAGGGGGTGGATTTATCTTACTTTTTCTGTTATTGCTTTGGGATATTTTTTTCTCTCTTGAAACTGCTGCTGCTGCCTTTCCCTGTTCGAGAGGAGGAATGTTAAGCATTTGCTTAGGGTCTGCAGCCTGTCCATTTCCTTTATATGTGACCACTCGAGAAATACTTTGCCAAAGGGTTTCTCCCCAGACTTATTGTGTTTTTTTAGTCAGTATTACAAGTTGTCCGGTTTTCTTTTTTTCTGCTCCTCCCTGTGTTTAGACATATTTTGTGTGTGTGTGTGTGTGTGAAAATGCCCCCATATAATAGTGTGTGTGTGTGTGTGTGTGTGTGTGTGTGTGTGTGTGTGTGTGTGAAAATGCCCCCATATAATAGTGTGTGTGTGTGTGTGTGTGTGAAAATGCCCCCATATAATACAGTGTGTATATGTGTGTGTGAATGCCCCCATATAATACTCTTAGTGGCTAGAGGTATTCAGGCTCAAACCCTGTACCTTTAGTACAGGGTAAAAAGAGCCTACTATCCCTAGCCACCACCATTTCTGAGTGAGTTGAGAGCTATGATGAGAAGTGAGAACATTTTTTTTTCTCTTAACAGTTGAAATTTATGTTCTGAGCTTTGTCCAGACTTTTTTTTTTGTACTAAGAGTTGAGAGAGCTATGATGAGAAGTAAGAACATTTTTTTTTGTGCTAAGAGTTTAGAGCTATGATAAGAAGTGAGCACACAATTTGTATTCCCCTATTATTATTTTTGTGCTAACAGTTCAGAGATATGGTGAGTGAGAAGTGAGAACTGAATTTGTATTCCCCCATTATTGGCTTTGTTGTTTGTCCATGTTTTTTGTGTTGAGGTTAAGAGCTATGCTGAGAAGTGAGAAATGAATTCACTAAATGGTGGCTATTAAGTTTCAGTCTTCCTATTTTTCAGGCAGCTGCTGATTTGGGATTGGGATAGTGGTATGTTGTTCTGAATGTAGTGCATAGAGTCCTGGGTTCAAAACCTGCCAGTGAAATGCATGATGGTAGCACAACATTTTATTCTAGCAACTTTACAAAATTATACAAGCAATGTTTAAAATGTGTCCCTGGTTTTTGACCTTTTGCCCCCCCCCCCAAAAAAAAATGAAATTGAAAACGCTGTGCAAGATTACACTACTGTCATTCTATTTATAGTGTGGGTGTAGAAGCAGACTTTTATGATGGAAAAATTCTGAATTGGGCAGTTTTGCCATTATTGGTTCATATGTTTTGTTTCATTGCTTACAGTACAGATTACTGGTAAAATGTTCAAACAATAAATTTAAAATGCGCTCTAACATGTGTGTTGTATTATACAAGGAATATAATTTAATAAAGTCAGGAAGGTGTATAAAGAAAAGAACACATGTATGTTTCTTGTTTTGTGTGCAAGGGGCCAATGATTTGAAAACAGCCCAAAGGTAATCTTTATCCATCACTGGCCAGATGCATTTTCTTTGGATGTGGTGTGGGTTTCAATGCTGTTTCAATGAATGTGAGTTTCAAGGGCAAAGTTTAATGTCAAGCCTATTTTCATTGTGAGACAGTATTGCTTTGTTTACCAGATGATGTCTTTTAGTGTTTCTGCATTGTTGTGCTGTAAAATGTAAAAATAAAATTCAAATCATTGTAGAAGTAAAGCAGTATGCATACATTAGTGTTTATGGTAAATGGGGAAAAATAGCTAGGTAACAGGACACTGGAATGGCTGCAGGGGGACTCTGGTGCCATGTTTTGGCTGTCTGTTCTTCAATTTGCATTCGAAAGTTGGTATCCCACAATTCCATTGGAGTGGGTGGGGTTACATAATTATGTATGCAAATTAGATGTTAATCAGCGTACAGATCTGTACCTATTTTTCATGGGCCTTGTCCAGATTTTTGATGTTTCCAGGTTGAGAGGTATGCTTGAAGGGCAGTTTAGATATGATTATTTCCTTCTGCCATCCGGCAAATGTAATATTCTGTTTCTGGTAAGTAAAAATTTGATTCCACTCTCTTTTGCTCCAACATATTATTTTTTTCACAACCCCATAAACTTTTATCAATCTCCGTGCCAATTATACACAAATAATAAAATATGTACTTGTATAAATGGATGTTTATTCAGTAGGGAGTTGGAACAATGGGGAAAGGAAGAATTTATGGTTTGAGTAACACCATGGGTTCTCCTGAAAACAAGCCATAGGCCTGGTAGAACTAATCCAGTCAGCAAAACATATATATATATATATATATATATATATATACATACACATACATATATATATATATATATATATATATATATATATATATATATATATATACATAAATATAAATACATAAATAAGTAAATAAAGTTCAGACAAGAATCAAACATGCAACCCACTGGTACTTCTGAGCTACACTATTTAATTATTTACCCTGTGAGATTAGATGGGTGTGAATACTATAGACCACTTTTATTCTAAGGTTGGCTCTGTATTATTAAAAGATGCACCGAGTTTGGATGGGAATCAGTTTATGACCAAAGATCCACTTGTATTTCCTAGCTGATTCTACTCCACTAACCTGTAAGAATTGTTCTTCTGACTTGGATGTCTGCTGCTTTGTGTTAGATTAATGGCAACCTACCTAATGCCTTTCTAGCGTACTGCTTTAGTAAATTTAATCTGAAGAAATTTCTTTGGTTTAAATATGAGCAATGCACAGTTTCTAAAATTGTAGTGCTGTCCCACTTTCCAAGTTCTTGTTTATGCGCATGCTGTCCTTTAGCTATTAGTCTTTAAAGGTAGGAGAGTTTTCAGCATCACAAGGCCTGATGTATGCTCTTTTGTCAAGATGCAGCTTCCCATAAATGCATTGATTATTGCTTATTTTTTTTTTTTTTTTTAGGAATCCATCAGAATCAGCAAGGTAAAACTAGAATAAACAGACTAAATGCATGAATAGCACTTCTCCATTTGGCCATTTGTTTTTTTTTTTTTGTTGAGTTTTTTTTTTTTTAACATTTGAGGCTTCTTATTTCCTGCATTTTATTACAACCATAGGTTCATAGGAGGCTACTAGGCTAATGTCCTTAGAGCCCTTACATACCTAGCTATATTTCTTCCAAGTTGCCCCAATTGCCAGTGGTTAGGTGAGTGAGGTTTGCAGAGGTAAGGGTCTATGGTACTTAATCTTGATTTCCTTTGTGCAGGACAGACATGGGCACCACCCAGGAGTGAATTTGTGGTCACCCATTCTTCGATCAATGTTGCATTTGAAGAGGGTTGGGCTCTGTTTGATGTGAACTGGAAGCTTTTTCCAGAGAAGTGGCAGTCTCTGGGTGATGCATCTATCTCTCCAGCATAACCTGTTCATCTCAAAGGCTAAATTAAGATCCCTGGAGTGAGTGACCCTCCTGCATTTTGATTTACGAAAGTGTAGCATTTCCATCAGGGCTGGGTCAGAGACTACCCTGTAAGCCAGGCATAGGCCACCCCTTATCAACCTGTAGGAGACAGAATGCAGTGACAGGGCTTTTCAGTCTTTTTGCGCAAGACTTGTTTTGTAATTTCTTGATGAGAAACCTCTGTGGTCTCTCCAGATGTTGCAGGTGTCTAGTGAGGTACATGTAAAAGGGAATATTGTAATCCATTAGTGGTTTGATAAGGGCCATGTGTAATGGAATTATATAACATCCTTAGATCTAGATGTGATGCCTTTACTTATAAAATGTGCCATATAGAAGACTTTCCATACTACTGCTCTTAAGTTACAGCTACATATTGCACACACTATCCTATATGAACCCTCATCCTGTCCCTCCATCTCCAATTTAGTCTCCTTCTATAACCCCCCCTGATCACCTCTGCACTGCCAGTAAACGTCTCCTTCAGTTATACAAACCCAACAAAAAACATTGGTAAGACCCTTTGTAAATACTCTGTAGCCCAGGTTTTTTCTCCCAAAGACTTGGTCGTGCCCTTGTCAAACCCTCACTTGAACTAGTCTCCTCTCTTCTCATCTTATCTGCTTTTCCCTAGCAACTCTCTTTCCTCCTCCTACTTAGTGTAGCAAACTGTATTCATACTGTACTCCTTTGTGTAATATTCTCTAAACCTTTTAATTATTTGGCATATGCTATATAATGTTCTCAAATTTTGGAAATTGTACTTGTTAACGGTTATTTTACGTATGCATTGTACTGCTGTCACAAATTTTTGACTTGTACTATATTTCTGTGACCCTACTTTAACATTTTGTAAATATCATAATTACTTGTATTATTTCTGGAGCTTTACTCCTCGGTTCTCCACTGAAAATGGGCCCCTGGCTCAATTGGACTAACCTGGTTAACAAATGTCATTAAATAAAATAAATAAATAAATGTTGTGGATACTTACTGGTCAAAGTTCAGATTGCTATCAACTTGAGTATCCAGATCCTGTACCACTGAGTCTACACTTGGGGGGGGTGTGCCTCTATAATATAATTAGCAGGGATGTCAGCTTTTCCAAAGGAATAATAATGCATTTTTTTTGCATTTTGTTTTAATGTGTGGCTTTGGTACAGATCATATGTCTGCATTAACTGTCTGCAGTTTCCCAAAAAATCCAAACTGTGCAAAATAAATCTATAACTACAAACCGCAGATGCTAAAAAGAGTCAAGTATGAAGGTTTATTTAGGTTTTAAGTGTTTTTGTCCAAATGTAAAAAGTGGAATTCTTCAGATCCTGTGTGCAGTATATTAACATCATTGGGGGACTCCGTTATTGCTCCCAATTTGCAGTCTTCAGTGAACTTGGTCAGCCAGATGCTGTTCAAGTTTGCCTGGACTTCTGAGAAATTCCAAACAGTAAAGGGCTTTGCACAGAACCCTGTGATATGCCACTGGTGACTAGTCTTTTGCTCGAGGTGAAGTCACCTACTTTGACACTGTGTGCCCTGTCAGTGAGACGGTTGGCTACCCATCTGCTAATGTAGGGGTTAACACCCAGTTGGGAGAGTTACTTAATACCTGCATGGGGATTGTGTCAAATGCCTTTGCTACGTGAAGACAGGCAGTATGCACTCTTTCCCTCATCCAGAGTGCCTTGATGGCTTTCTCAAAGAAGTCAGCTATGCTTAACAGGCATGATCTACCTTTAACGAATCTGAACTGGATTGGGTCCAGAGTCTGGAGATTATTTATGTCCATGTTAATAAGGCCCATAATGATTTTTTTCCATGGCCTTGTAAATGAGGCTAATCAAGCTTATGGACCTATAATTCCCAGGGTGAGTTGATGGTTCCATTTGTGCAGAGGGATTACTGTTTGTGTACTTCACTCTGCCTGAACATAGCCAGTTGGCAGGTAGTGGTTAAACAGGGATCCAAGAGGGTCTATTATTTCATGCTTTAAGTTGTTTGAAAGGCAAACTGGGATGTTGTCTTGCCCCATCAATGCTGTGTATTTGGCCTTGGAGAGCACTGAGATGTCCTGCTCTCTTGAGATAATAGACTGAGGAATGGTGGCAGGTATGCTTTGGGGGATGACTGGACAGGATATAGTTAAAGAATATCCTGTGATTGTCCTTAGCTAGGGAGGATATTTTTGCTTTGTAATTAGCTTTGGAGGACTTGACAAGATTTCTAATTTGTTTGTTTAAGCTAGAGCAGGATTTCTTCCTTTGCTGAGCCAGTTCCCTCTTGTTCTAGGACATTAGTTTATTTCTCTTGTTGTATAGCCTGTTTATACTAGGGGTCCACCAGGGTAGCTTGTTTTTCAACAAGACCTGGTTTTAATCCATCAGCTACAGCCGATTCTATACAACTGCCTAAGTGGTTATACAGGGCATTGGTGTACACCTCTGGGGGCTTTGGAACTTCTTGTACCATCACGTAGTTGGGGGTAGTTTGTCTTTGAAAACTTCTTAAGCATTTTTGAGCTTGGTAAAGTATCTGGTTTTATAATAACATCAAATGAGACTGATTTATGGTCCGATCTTACCAGGACATCATACATTGGTGGGTTGCAATGTTCTCCCATGTTAGTGAGCACTATGCCCACAACATTTGAGCCTCTTGTGGGTGTGGTGACTTGCTGTTCCCGAAAACTTGCATTTGCAAAATCCAAGACGCTTTAAGCCAGAATGTTTCTGGTTATGTATGTTTAACAGTCGATGGTAGGATAATTAAAATCACCCATGAATAAGTCTTGGTCTGTACTGTAAGTGATTCCAGTAAGTCCACGTATGCATTTCTTGTTTCATTGTGGGGGACCTATAGCTAGCTATGATGTGGTATGGGGCTTTGTGAATAGTTAATTGGACATGGAGTAGATCAAGAGAGTCATATAATTTGACCAGTCTCGATGTGTACTTATCCTTAGTGAATATGGATACACTTCCTCCTTTTGTTCTATTATACTCAGATTTTGGTCTGAATAAGTGGAAGGCATTGTAGCCCTGCTTGGCTTGGTGCTTTCCCTGCCTTTTTAGTTGCCCATTTTTATTGTAGATATTTTCCTGCTCCTCTGAGTTTCCTTGATGCCTTTTTTACAGATTAAAATGTGAGTTCACAATTTTGTAATTTTAAAAATTTCTCCAGCAGTTGATGTTGTCCTTTCTATTGCTTTGGCTACTGGAAGTTTGTCTTCCTCTCAGAGTTCCTCATCTACCTTTTTTATTAGCAGTTAGAGTACAATCTGATATGTCTTTTTCAGAGTCCTGATACAATGATCTACATGCCCCCTTGTTTTCTAATCCATATTCTCTGGCAAATTCCTTGTATTAGCCTCATTTGTTAAGATAAATATCTCTGGATAAGTCCTCTGCAGCAGTACAATTTTGGGGCTAAATATTCCCTTAATTACTCCACTTTCCTTTTGTAGCAGCTAGGAACCTATATTTCCTACCATATATTGACTCGCCTATTGTTATTTACTGGGTGTGAGTCAGACGCTTTTCTCTCTCTTGTCAAGTTCTGGATTGCTATCCATTAGGTTAACCTTTTGCTGATTTAAGCCACATATTCCACCAAGTCTAATTGAGGTGATGCCTTCCTTTTCCCACTACTAAGTAGGAGAAAGGGGTAGATTGACTATCATTCATATTGGCCATCATGCATTGTTGCCTTTAAGACATTTAACTCTGATACTTATGGCCTTGTTTTCTCCTTCATTTCACTTTTTACCAGCATCTAGATTTTCTTTTAGTTTTGATTCATACTACCCTCACTCCCTTTTTGTTCTGTATTTATGTTGCAAAGGGTCATGCTGTTAGCACTGGCTTTATGTGGTTCTTCATTTAGGGTACTATAGGTAGTCCTCAGGTTGCTGAAGAATGCAGATGCACACACAAACACACACACACACACACACACACACACACACACACACACACACACACACTCATCATCTTTCTGGGCATCTTTGCTCTCCATTGTGATGTTCTCTGTTTCTTCTTTTTACTTAGCATTTTGCCTGTAACTATTGATATTTGCCTGAGCATTAAAACATTAAGAGATATTGCTCTGACACACTCTTTTGCTTCAACATTTCTGTTTCTTGATTGGCTTACACAATTTTACAAATTCATTTTTTTTGTTTTGTTTTTGTTTTTTGTTTTGTTTTTGGCATTGCTATCTCATGGATTAACTTATGGAATTTTTTTAGGCCCATGTAATGCAGTAAATGACTTCTGACTAGCCATTTTGAGACTATTTTTATCACTTAAGAAGGTTTCTTAACCCTAGATGAATGGTACTTTTCTGATTTGTCATTCGTGTTTTTCTCCACTTTTTCTATTAATTTGTGGATTTTTACATTCAAATTTCTCATCCCAGGCTTATGTTTCTGAGTTTTCTCACTTCTTTTTCATTTTTCTTGCACTACCTTTGGTTAGTCTCTGGAAACTAGATATATTTTATGAGCCCTGTTTTAGTCCTTAGTTGTAGGTTACCTTTAACCTTCCCTAAATCCATTTGCACAATACCAGTGATTGTTTTCAACATTCCCCTTTATCTCATTGTCCAGAGTTCCTTGTTGTATGCATGATTTTGAAATCCACCAGGATTTTATATTCTTCTCTTTCCCTTTGCCAGCAAATGTCCAGAAATAACGTTTTGCCATCCATGTTTTGCCCATACTTCATCCATACTGACTGAGTCCTTCACTGTGATCTGGTGATGGTCGAATATGTGCGATCACTTCGTCTACCTTTCTATTGGGTTTCTGTATCCATTTACAAACATTATATCTTTTTAGTAATGTTTTCATTGTTCTGTATCAGCTTTTCAGAGATTGGGCTTTAGGACCTCTAAATGAGCAAGTTATTGGACTGGCCATTTAGAAGCTGTCTTCACTTTTTTGTATGAATGTCTTTTCAAAGCCTGGCCGCCTTCTGTTTCAGTTTAGTTCTTCTTAGTTGTGCTTCTCCTTCCTGGTGCTTTACTTGAAATATTCAGCCTTTTTTAGTTTATTTATTCTCCTTTATTTTTAAAAATATCTGGTAGACCATTAAAGCATTTTTTCTTGTTTTCCTAGCCATTATGTTTATAATCCTTTCATATTCATTATACTGGATTTTACTTTTATTATATATATGTATAATGATTTATTGTTTTCACTCATCTTTGAGGCAAATTTGTATCACTCCCCACAAACAGGCTGTTATCATTCCAGTATTAAGGTTCCTATTACTAATTTCCACTGAACTTCTAAAATTTCAAATTACTTTTTCCTCACCTCTTTGCTTCAGATATTCCATATCTTAGATAAGGTGACTTTTATTCTCCTTTATTTCCCAACCTGTTCACCAATTCTGGGTTTTCTTGAGGAACATTACTTATTTCCTTAGTGGGTTGGATTGGATTCTGTCCCTATACTCCCCTCTCCAACATCCAGAAGGTCTTTGTACACTTTTCAGTTATTCTTGCTTTTTTGAAAAATTGTAAAGTTTCTTGTTCTACCATTCCACTTCTTTGAATTCAGTGTTTTTATTGTACTGCTTTTCTTTAAGTCTGAAAGGTTGGATATGTTAGCTGTCATTCACAACTTTATATAAATTTTCTTCTCTTATTTTTTGCATGTAGTTTTAAGTATTTGAAACCGATGTTTCAATGTTGCTATTCTTAGATGTCTTTGATCTTATCACCAACCTAGCATCAGCTCTTTTGGACATATTTCTACACAGAGATATAGCTTTCAGTATGTCGAGAATAGATTGAATTCCATTTGCCTTCTCCGTGTTGTCCTTTGATGTGAGTGGTTGGTTTTTATTGATTGACATTTGTGTTGATCCACCCCACTCATTGCAATTTTTAAGAGGTTTAATTAGCTGTTACAGTTGTGTTGTCTGTAAAGCTATTCAAAAGGCAAATTACACTGGTAGTGGATGATTGGGTTAAAAACTGTATGAGCCCACCCTCTAATTTGAGCCCACCCTCTAATTCACTGAGTGTTGGATTCTTTTGGTGATGTCAGTTATATATAGTAAGTTCTTTTCTCAGTTATGCTGATGTATAGTAGCCCCCACTCATGTTTGCACAGGTTATGATGTTCCTGATATAATTTATATTCCTGAGAGCAGGACTGTAGTCAGAGAACTTCATTTTGTACTTATTTGCTCATATTGGTGCCTCCCAATCCACCTGGTAGTTAAATGGACACATCTCTCAGCATGTTGCCTCATTGCACTTGTATATCTCTGTATCACTTTTGACTTTAAAACCATTAAATATACAATTTTTAAATTATATACTGTTATTGAATGCATTAATTTAGACAGATGTGGACATAATATGGCCTGAAAAGATAGTTCCTCCAAGTAATGCTCAGAAAATTGTGCTCATTAAAGTACAAAGAGTATGCCTGGCTATGCCCTTGCATGAGAGGATGGTCTGAATGGTGGAAAGTATGCAAAAACAATATGTACACATTTTCACCAAATACTTTCTTGAAAAAAAATATTTTTGGTTTTAAAACAAATAACTATTTACACTAGTCCGCAACTGATCAATACATCAAAGTTATACATTAACAACAATTAATATTGTTTATAAGCCAATATTTATAGGACTGTGTAATATTGGAAGTTCTCAACTTTATAGTATGCGATTCAATACTGCAAGCAATTTTTGCTATACTAATACATTCAACACTAGAGAGGGTAACTTTACTTTCCAATTTTTAGTAATTAGTTTTCTGCCTATAGCAAGAATAACTATTTTGAAATATTGCATCTGATCATAGAGCTTGAATAGTTATTATTTTCTTTCCTGAAAGGGGAGATGGCTTCATATTCATATACCATATGCTTCCAATCAGCTATTATTTCAGAATCGCATCTCTAGCATTTAATTCTATTTGATTTATACATAATCATAATTTTAGGCATGACAAAAGCTCTGTGTAAAAATTTCCAAGTGAAAATTCTCCAATATAATGAAGATGCAGTTTTATCCATAGATTTTAATATCAGTTTCTTGTAGTCTTCAGAAAAGTCTTCATTATTATTTTTAAGGAGTAGTTCCAGTAGGAATTGTCTAAATATGGGAAATCTAACTTAAGAATTTTATAAATTTGTGACCAATATGATTTATTTTTCATTGTATTATTATTTATTAAGAACTTGATTAATTTAGGGAACAATTTCTTATCTAGCTTAAATATCTTATTTACCCCTTTTGTTAACAAAGTCTCTAAATATTTGTAAAATTAATCAATTCTCAGAATCTTGATTGCATTTCAACCTTGAATTTTCAACAGTATATATGCCAGTACCATTTAAAAATTTATGTCAATAAATTACTTTATTTCAATACTAGCACTTTATTGAAGTTATGACTTTCTAAGCAGCCATCTCTATATGCAGTTGGAAACATAGAAACTATTAAAACTTTAATACAGTGGTTAGAATATATAAACTTTTGGAAAGAGAAGATGTTTAAATAGGGAATGTGAGAAGAGGGTGTATTACCATTTATGCAAAAATCTTTTAATAACTAGATAAAACGATTAGTTACTATTTATTTATGAATGGTTATGATATATTTATTATTTAGTAATAGTATTTCTTGATGTATTTGTTTCCATTTTGAATCATAAGATGAATTTATCCACAGCGCTATAACTTTTACAGTTGTTAAAGTAGTATATAATTAAATATCAGGGAATCCTATTCCGCCATTATCCCTACCTTTTCTGTGTCCATCAAAGGAAGCTCTTGGTTTATTAGCATGCAAAAAAAAAAAAAATAACTATAATATTATTTACCTCCATCAATTTGTTTGGAGAAAGTACTAAAAACTGTAAGACAGACAATATTTAGGGATATTTACCATCTTAATAATCATTAATCATTCTTCCATGTTAATTTGTGACTATACT